>NW_028179300.1:0-12618 GCF_964030765.1 Micromesistius poutassou | reverse complement strand
GTAACCGGTGCTTTCTCCTCTCCGGTGAGGCTCGTGTGATGTTATTACGGAGGCTTCCTTTGTATTATCTGTAAGCCCTGCCAGCCCGCTCCCCTCTCCCCCTGCCTCCCTTCTGGTCTCTCCCTTTCTTCTCCCCCGATCGCCTCCACTGTACTTCCAGAGTGTGTGGAAACAAAGAAAGCGCAGAGTCTTCCCCTGCGTCACACACACACACACACACACACACACACACACACACACACACACACAGACACACACACACACACACACACACACACACACACAGACACACACACGTGTTCATTAATGTAACTCAAACTCCCCTGCTCATTTTTTCTTCCTCCCTAATGAGACTTGACCCCCCCTCCCCTCCCTCCTCCCCCCCTCCTCTTTACATGTCATTCAGACTAGTGTGTGTGTGTGTGTGTGTCTTTTTTTATTCTATAGTTTACTTTATATAGGGGAACTCCCGGTTCAGAGGATCACTATGGTGGAGATATGAGGATGGGGAGGCATAGGGTGGACACACACAGCCTCATTATCCAGCTGTTATTGGTTCTGCAGGGAGAGTGTCATAGTTCAGGCAAAAAAACACAAAGACTACAACTGATGGCTTCCATACACTGAAGCCCGGAGAGAAACTAGATGACGTAATGATAGAGGAACGCTGTCAGAAATAAATGGACTGCAAATGTACCCTTCTTCAGAATGGAGACTCAAAAACAAAATTACAGATGGCTATTGGAAACATTAATACCGTACATGAGTGTTGATCATACATATATACATACACATACATGCACAAACACACACACGCATGCACGCACGCACACACATGCACACACACACACACATGCAGTATGTACATACATACATACAAATATAGAACTTAATCGACTTTATGGAGGATATTGTCAATAAGGCAAAGCCGAGGGATGAACAGGGACTGTAAAATAATAGGAGTTCTCTTTATGGATTACAGAGGGACGCCAGCCAATAGCAGACAGACACGGAGCCCGCAATTCGCCTTGAAAAAAATGCAAACATACAACAGCCGCGCAGCTTAAAATACTCTCTCCCTTCATTACCAAGGGCTGAGTTTCCAGAGAATAATCACAGTAAACAGCATGCCTTCACATGGCCGTCTACTGGGAACTGGTCTCGCTTAATATTTAAATGAAAGCCATCGATTGGAGACTGTGGTGGATAAAACCCAAATCATCAACACTCAAGCACCCTCCAAACACCACCCCCAGACACACACACACACACACACACACACACACACACACGACAAGCGCGTGCACACGCATACCACCACCACCACCATCACTTGTTGAACTAAATTCAACCACTATAAAAACAAACACGAAACAACAGAAATACTATTTTTGATTTGACTCCCACTCACATTTTCTGCTTTTGAGTTTTCCAAACAATTGCTCGCACTGTGTTGCTCTCAAGCCGAGGTTATGTTACCTCCAGAGTATTTATTTTTTACTGGCTCTTTTATACTTCTGACACTATTTTACCTTTTTTACTGCCATTGCCTTGCATCCTAAGTGCCACGGGATCAGACTTCAGTGAATAAAAAGCATGAAATGGACCGGGTGAAATGAAATGTTCCCATTACGTCGTTGAAACAGAGGAACAAAGCGCAGTCGTTAGACTAAAGGCCTTGGGACGGATATGTTTTACACAGGTTTTATTATTAATTTGGATATTTTCCCTCCTACACAGCCAGCAGCCAGATGAACTGAAGGAGGCTTCCAACAGTTTGTCTGAACGTTTCTTTCCCCCTTGGGAGATGGCCTCATGTTCCCAAATCTCCAACTCAACTCCAGGGAACTATCAATAATATATATAGAAATATATAGATATATATAGCTATATATACTGTATATAGATAAAGAGATATACTGTACTGTATCAAGGTGGACCCTTTGTAGTGAACTAACTGTTAGATTTATGTGTACATTTCAGTAAAAAACTTAAACAAAACTGTATTCCAAAATATGCAAGCAACCAAAGCAGAACCTCTAACTATTTAATACAGAAACTGGCTGTTTTCGTACTGCTAATATGTACAAGACTACACAAGTACACTTACACACCAATACTGAGTTGAATTACAAGGTCACAGAATGGCCAAAAGAGAATGCTTTGATACACGCAACCATCCAAAGGCATCTTTCTTCTCCAAAAGTGTCAATGTAAAAGCGTCAATCTGAACCATGTCTGCTCCACATCCATCCACAGCTGACCTGGTTTGTTGATTAATCAATAAGTCTAATCTTATTTTGAAAATCAATTAATCGTTTATCAAGTACAAAGAAAAATATCCGCTGGTTAATTTTGCTCATGGATAATTATAACTGGGGTTGTCTCATTTTTTCGGGGTGCTGGTCAAATAAAGCAAGTACAAACAAAACATCACTTTGGAGTCCGGTAACTCAGCATGGCAGTCGCAATTATTTACGACATTATATAGAAAATTATCCTTCAATTAAATCAAAGAAAACAATGGCTCTACATCCGCGGCCCTACATCCTCTACAGGTGAGCGATGCCAAGCCCTCCCCGCCGCCCGCGGCCCCGAACCCATCCTTCACGGGGCCCACACCAGCCACTATGCGCCACTGATTGTTTTACAGCTAAATTAAAGTAATTAAGAAAACGGATGCTGCTCGGAAAGGGGGCGTCGTTGTGGGAGCAGCCAACGCGCGCCTGCTGTGCATCGTTGCACAACAAAAAAACGCCAATCTCGCGTGCGCACAACACAAACACACACACACACACACACACACACACACACACACACACACACAAAAGAGAGTTATCGAAAGTGGCACTCAGGTGAAAACCGGTATTTGATGTTGACAATAATGTTACTGCCTCATCACGGCATCGCCTATCGCTGTCCGCAGGGGGAGTGCGGAGTGGGGTGGGAGAGAGAGACGGAGAAAGACTCGGAGAGAGAGAGAGGCACAGAGTGCAGAGTGCCGGTATGAGGTTGGCAGAGGACGGGCATTACGGCTGAGCCCGGGCGCTAAGCTGTGTCCAGGTGTTCACCAGCCCTCCAGGTGGCCGTGTAATACCCTCGCCGACCCAGATCATGGAAATCATGGAGCTGGTGGTGATGGCTCACTGCCGCCAATCTCAGCGGCGCGCCAAGCGGGCAGCGAGCCAACTTGGCAGTCAGGGGCCCGGGCGGCAGCCTGGTTCTCAAACAGGCGTCCAAGCCACCCGATGTGGTGGTATTAATTTTATTATTTAGCTTCTCCTCGTGCACAGAGGAGGCCCACCGATGATGACGCCACCTTGCCTCCCTCGCTCTGGCATGGAGCTACTCACCAAAACACCCCGAGAATCCTTAACAATCATCGTAGTACTAAAGTGTTTATCCTAATTCATAGCACCACGCACCTGTCACTTGATGAAAGGGGTCTGGTGCCTGTCACTCACTGTACGGCCCGAGCCTGCGCAGACCAGCCACCGGCCTGACAATGTCTGGGGACTCGAGATGCTCCATCATGTTAACTCAATAAATCCATCCTCTCCTTCTCCCCATGCCCTTCTCTCTCGGATTACCGAGGACCTCTGTGAGGCCAGGGTTAGGCGAGAGGAGCCGGTGTTGCCATCTGACTGGGGGTCTGCGGTGGTGGGATGCGCCACAAGGCTGCCAGAATCAGCTAAGCCCTGTTTCAGCTTACCACCCCACCACCACCACCTCAATCCCACCTCCTTCATTTGACTGCACGGTAATTACCGTCTCAATGCGGTATAAGAAAATGCAGCTTTCTGTATCGTGGGATTTTGAGGGGGGAACAGAGGAAAACGGTGACGGGTGTGTGTGTGTGTGTGGCTTAGCGGCGTAATGAACGTGTCAGAAGTGCTCAAACAAACGGATTAGTGCGTCCATGCACAATCAGTAGGACGGCGGGCGTACGGAGGAACAACAACCACAGAGCACACAGGCGCGCTGGCAGCAGGTAGATGAGATGGGAGATGGCAGCTTTCACCGCACATTTTTGCGTGTGAGCTCTTGACCAGAAAACGTCCAAACAAAATGTCAACCGATTTGTGGCTATAGGAGATATATATATATATATAAGTCGTATCAGTGGAACATGCCAGACAGCTCAGTCTCTGTGTTACACCCTCCATCAGACACTCCACATCGCGTTCTTAGGGAGCGTACACACATTTTCTATCACCTCATATCCGTCGATAAAAACCAACCCTCTAGCCACGGTGTCTTAACGACGTCAAACTAACTTCCAGCTTTAACAAGACGGTTCGAATATATCTGGGTTTTTTTACTAAAATATTTCCATTCAGGCTCACTCGGTTCCCGGGGAGCATTTTGTCCTGACCTCAACATGTCTGCCCAGCGCTCCTCCTCTCTGGAGCTGTCTGTGTCAATACATTGAATAGATGAATAATACATGGTGCCTGGTCGTATCCTTGTACCGTAGTCTGTCTCCTCTCTCTACTTGTCCCGTCCCCTACCTTGACCCCCAGCCCGCGCCTGGCTGTTAAATGTTTTGGAGGAGATGCTCATTTGAGGGTAGGGAGAATTGGAATGAAAAAGTTAGCTCTCTCTGTAAGCTGCACACCCACACACACACACACACAGACAACGTTTATTGTAGGTCGATACTTACTCATTTACACTCATTCCAATGTCAAATACATCGGATCGGCGATGATGCCAAAATTGTTAGTGTTTTTCTCTTCTATGAATGCAGGGTCAAATCCCTGCATTCGTATCGGTAGTAAGACGTCTGGCTTACAAACACAAAATTCACATTGAGCACCTCTCCACACCATTTTCCTCCAGTAGATAATAGACTTTCTTTGCCATCGGTTGTAGCCTTTTATCAGGGATGTAGGAAAACTGCCCTGGACTGAATGCGAGAAAAGAAGTGCCTGCCTGAAATGATATGTTCTTTTGTGAGCCACGGCAGTTTGACTTCTCTTCGTCCTCTGGAAACCGAGAGTGTTTCGGCTGATAAAAGAATACAGCGTCTCAAGTGCTGATCGGGGTATCAAAGTATTGTTATGAACGGGGGGGTCAAGGAGACAAAAGAGCGGTGCATCAGGACGAATAAAGGGCGATGTCTCCCTCCGAATGTGTAAGCGATAGCAAAGGCATCATTTTAACGCAACGTGCACTAAAACGCCGTCAAAATAATTGCGGGGATAAACATCTCACTAGAAGAAATATAATAACGGAGTATCGATTAAACGCTCTGGTAGATCAAGTAATGGGATCTGTCAGATCCGCATGTCCCCTGATCAATGCTCTCATGATCAGGAAGGTATACTGGAGGTCTTCTGTTCATATCCAACACTTTGTAATTTGTCTCATACATTTGATATTATTCAGAGTGCGCGTTCCCTCGCCGTGTGAGAGCACAGCGGCCCCGACTAATTACTGCACCCCGGCGTTAGGGATAGGTAAGTGCTTTGGTGCCAAATGAGTGTGTTGAAGAGGGCTGGGTCAATTAAAAGGGCCTGAATTGAATCAGGCCGTACACATTGTGTGTTGACCAGCTGATGCAGTTACAACACAGTGCGTTTGCTGGATACTCATTCAGGGAGGGGACAAAAATTAAATCCATTCATCACTAAGTGAGATGCCGATAGCTTATTGCAGGGAAAACAGAGTGTGTGAGAGAGAGAGAGAGAGAGAGAGAGAGAGAGAGGAGAGAGAGAGGGCGAACAACGGGGCGAACGACGGGGAAAGCGAGATGTAAGAAGGTAGGAAGATGTGAAGGGGGCTTACGTTACGACACAAAGTGGGCGAAGTTGCCGTTAGCGATATGTGGGTCAAAGTGCACATTAATCTGGCATGCTTCTGCACAGCTTGACAACAGACACACACACACACACACACACACACACACACACACACACACACACACACACACACACACACACACACACACTACACACAGTTCAAATCACGCCGTTGGGTTCTTCATGAATTACACACTTAATCCAAACTCTTTTAATAACATTAATAATTCATAAATTGTTAAGTAGAAGGCACCTGCAGGATGCTCATGGAAGAGCCCCACCCCCAACTCCCCCCTTCCCTCTCACACACACACACACACACACACACACACACACACACACACGCACACGCACGTGCACACGCACACGCACACACAAACAAACACACAGTACACCGACTCTCGTCTCCACAATCCCTGCAGATGAGAACCAAGTGACAACACTCCACTCCATTAGGCTGCACGGCCATATGTTTTTAATTGGTTGATCATATGCCAACATCCCCACCCGGAACCCCCTTGTCACGCTGTGGCTCTGAGGTAGCTAAAAATGTACCCAAAAAACCTGCTTGTGTAGGGAAATAAATACCCAAACTCACAGCACAGCCAGCTGCACGGCAGAGCCTGCTCCCAAACATTATTATTAAACATCACAAGGCTGTGAGCGAAATGATTCGCTCTGCTACGTCCGCTTTCTCTCTCCCCAGACCCCCCTCCCCCCACCCCCTCCCTCCGACTCTCTCTCCTCCTCCCCTCTCTGCTTCTTAATCTCTCCGTCCCTCCATCGCGAACACGTTCTCTCATTCCTTCTTCCTTCCTTTCTTCTTCGCCTCCTTTCCGTTGCTCTTTCTGGTCTGTCTAACCGCAGAAGTGTGCAAATGTTTCCCTTGTCTGAGGAATCGTTCCATATGTTTGCAATCACTCAGTCCCCCCCGTCCCCGTCCCGCCAACCCAACCAACAGTCTGCGCAGATCATTTAGCTGCTCGCCTCATACATTTCAATTAGGAGCCACCTAGCGCACCTAGTGTAGCATGGTGGATGCACCCAAGCAGTATTGATTACTTGGGCGTCCCCAAATGAAGGCATTGCAACCGGTTATGAGTGATGTGTTAACAGTTAATTTGCGTTTGTTCTGCTTTTTAAGGCTTCTTCGCCAACCACGACTACATGGTGGCTTTCCAGTCTATTTTCGAGTCAAATCATTGGTCACAAATAATAAGCGGTAAAAAAAGTCTCGAAAAAGACAAATGTTGGCCCTGCTCTAAATCTCCTCGCACAACACCAACAGCTTAACCTACAATACAGAACTGTGCGATCAATATAACGTAATCCACTGGCAAATTAAATACAAGCAGGCCTTATGTGTGTGTTTGGATTTATTTTGTATGTTAAAATGAGGGGGCAAAGGAATCCAATGGAAACAATTATCTCAAACTAACATCGAGGCAGCATTTATAAATGACGATCCGTAGTCTATAAGAATTGAGATATGATCTGGGATATGGTTATCAGAGTAAGCTATAGCGTAATGATTTGATTTCGATAACAACAATATTGACCAAACGTTGTGACACTGATGAGATCCTGTTATTAAGTGACGGTGTTCCACAACCGTTGCAGGGGTGAAACAAGCACCATAATGGCACTCACTGCGTGATCATTACCTCCACACATTACCAAATTGTTTATCCATGGCGTAATCGTTTTCGGTTGTTGTTGCAGCGGTGAGTTGCTGGTGCTAAACCAAAGAAAATCAAACGGCAAATTAAAAAAAAGTCATTGTATCTTAGAAGCGTGTCACCATCCATCTGACTCCTCAAACCTCCCCATCTCCAACGCCGCTGAATCCACGCTGACCTCGATATTCAATTACCGCTCTATTAAAGAGAGGCCCAGCCATATGGGGGCGTCACAGCCTGCTGCTTGTCAGTCACTTCCCGGCCGCCGACGCATCCATTCTCTCCACTCTGATGTCCCCGGCGCAGCGAGATCCATCAATCAATGGTGATGCGGTCAGGGTCACGTCAAACGTCTGGGCTGAAGATCACAGGCATCCCAGCCCCTGTGCGCCGCGTGCGTGCATTTGGCAGTGGACGAGAAAAAAAAACCACACAGGTGGTGCGCGCACGTGGCGGTGCTGTACCACAGACTCCAACCGCCACCACGCATTTAGCAGAACGCAGCCCAAGGACAAAAGCACAGCGCCGTGTCCGCTTGTGTCCTTTCAAATCACCCGTCCATTCAATCGCCGCCGGCAGAGAGAGGAATTTCGTACACACACAAAGTTACATGTTTCTGTGCGTGCGTGCGTGTCTTTGAATCCGGCGTTGGATCCTCTCTAAAACGCTCAATCAAGGCTATTACCGTGAGCGACACGCGCGACAATAGACGCGCTGAATCACGCTAAGTAGCCACTTACCGTTGCCTGTCCTTCTCCCGATGCATTCTTTATTGCGTCTCCGTATGCCCGGTGCTCCACCGGTAGAAGGCCCGCCGCGCGGGGATGATTCAAAGTGACGTCGCGGTGCCTTTGTTCTGTTACGGTGTAGCGGCGGTGGGCTGGCGAGCGAGTGGCTTAACACTGACTGATCGCCGCCGTCAAGTTAATTGTGTTGCTCTTGGCCCATTATAAAGAAACATGTCCATCTTCGCAGGCCGTCACTATTCATGGGGGCCGGGTGGCGGCACAGAGGACAGGGCCGGGGCTGGGCACAGCACCTGACATTCCTTGTAATTATCTTTATGGAGATGGGAGCCCTCTCTATTTAAGCGAGGGGGGTCGGTGTTGGTGGGGTGAGGGGGGGGGGGGGGGGTTGATTAAAACAAATGGCTTTCCTTGCAGCCTACTCACAGGGCGGACAGCGAGGTGATGATGCTATGAGCTTGTCCCTTCGATAGACACCCCGGGACTAGAACAAGGATTTAGACAAAAGTGGTCACCACTCACTTCTGGGCACAAAGTGCATCAATGCAAAAAAAGAGAGGGAACAAAATCCCCTTGTTTAGATTGCTGGCAGGGACGTAAATGTTACAAAAATGCTAATAAAGTGCTAACACTAACAATAGGGGACGTGACGAAAAAAGGAAAAAGCTGGCACTATTGTAGCCTCATGGAATATAGGCTATTACTTCTATCGCATCTGCCACGTTCCTTAATTTCATTTTATCTCTCTCTATCGCTCGTTCTCTCTCCTACTCGATCCATCACGCGCACACACACACACACACACACACACACGTGCACACACACACACACACGTGCACACACACACACACACGTGCACACACACACATGCACAACCACCACACACGCACACACACCCACACACACCCACACACACACACACACATGCACAAACACACAAACACACACATAGTAGCACGTACCCATACACACACAAACACACAGACACACACACACACACACACACACACACACACACACACACACACACACACACACACACACACACACCCACACTCAAGCAAGCACCCACACACACACAGTCACTTGGCGGTCACGTCACGCTCGCGCCCACACTCACATGGACACACTAATGACAGTCTTAATGGAAAACAAAACGGGCCCTCCAGGGAGTGTGATGGTCAGGCCAGCCATTACGGAGTCACTCAATGGGGCTTGATTGACTCCCCCAGCCCTTTATGGGCCTGCAAAGCTGGGCTGCCGTTCCCCCCCTGTGCTGGCCTGGTTATTCATCTCTGGGCACCTGCAGCGAGCCACGCTCCTGTGTGGCTGACTCCTGCCCACCCAGTGTGCCTGCAGACGGGCTCGCTTCACGCCGCGAGCGCCCGCCACACGCGGAGGGTAAACACCGCCGGGCTCCTGTATCCCAGCCAGAGATACTTCAGATAAGATGTCTGTGCTTTGAGTGGAGGTGTGAGTGTGTGTGTGTGTGTGTGTGTGCGTGTCAGGTGGAAGTTAGGATGTGAATACGGCAACGGTATGAGTCATTCGGCCACGTGCATTGACTCGCATACGCATGGATAGGTTGAAACACACCTCGGCACATACACACGCACACACATGCAGGCATAAATATGCATGCACAGACACAGACACACACACACACACACACACACACGCACACGCACACAAACACACACCCACTCAAGGAAAAAGTATATATGCAAACATACACTCAAATACATGCTCATAGGTTAACGCAAGCATACACGTGCCCACACACACACACACACACACACCAACACACACCACTTGTGTCTCACACTCTCCAACCCACGCACACATAAATGAATACATATATACCTTCATAGATATGAACAAGCTCTCGAAAACGCCTGCAAAACGGCAGGCAAGTATGCAAGACGAATAACCCACGCAGGGATTAAAGCCCCCATGCCAACACACACACACACACACACACACACACACACACACACACACACACACACACACACACACACACACACGAGCGGGAGGAGATTCCATCCGATGCCCATGGTCCATCATTCTTACTCCTCCACCTCCTTCCCCTGTTCCTTCTACTTGGGGGAATCTGATCACCTCCTAATGTGAGGCTTAGAAAACTGTAATGCAATAGACGGCCAACATATATTTCCCCAGTGGGCCGGCTCCAAACTTTTCCTCCTCAGCGACCGCGTTACCAGAGCCCAAATAGGCAGGGGGGGAGAGCGGGGCACCAGTGAGTTTGTTATCCAGATGATTCCCATTTAACCAGCAGTGCTGCCAGGGACATGCTGTGACTTGTGGTTAAGGGGGTCGTGATGGCGTTAATCCAGGGGTTCAAAGGAGGTTAAAGGCTGAGATCTGGTGCTTTGTGGGTAAGCAGGCATACACACAGACGGTTAAACGTTTCCGTGGAGACAGCTGAGGGGAACATCAACTGGAATGTCTGGACTTCTAGTCAAAGAGAGAGAGAGAGAGAGAGGATACAATAGGATGGGGGTTTTAACAATAAGTGTTGCAGGATTAGCATTGCATCATCCTACTCCATTTTAAGCAAGGACAGAACAAGAGAACAACGAGAGACCTGACAATTAAGCGCAACGTGCCTGAATGAGGAAGATTGACAGATTAAAGAGAGAACATACACGCACACGCGTGTGCACACACACACACACACACACACGCACGCACGCACGGCACGCACGCACACAGACACACACAGGCAAATAAGAGACCCAGACACAGAGTCACCTGGGAGGCGGGGAAGCAAGACAGAGAGAAGAAAGCAGTCTGTGATGAGATGCTGCTTGTTTGTTCTCGTGCACACGTTGGGGGGACCGGGGGGGGGGGGGGGGGGGGGGGCGTAAAGGGGGACAAATGAGATGAACAGTCACACGCTTAAACAGAGAGTGTGAGATCTGCCCCCGGGCCCAGATTTAGCCAGTCAGTCCTTCCCACTACAGGCCTCAGTCCTCCATGACACCATCGACACCTTTGTCAATTTTATGATCAACGTTTGGGTTGTGTGGCGCACATGGATGTACACTCAAAGCACTTGATGTATGTCTATGAATGTATAGAATGATGCACGGCACCATCACCTCCTCCCCCACCACACACACACACACAGACACACACAGACACACACACACACACACACACACACACACACACACACACACTAAACATACTTTTGACCCAACCCTCCCACACACACACACACACACACACACACTAGACCAGGCACATACACAAATATAGACAGATTGACACAAAGGGTTAAAGGGTTACGTCAGACATAAGACACTCCGCATCACTCCACCTTTCGAATCCGCAATTGTTAATCTTATCACACCAACGTTGTTTGGGGTGACATAGTGGAAATCCGCGAGTTTTATGGAGACTGGCATCCATCTGTAAAGCATCAATGCCATCTTCTTTCCCTTGGCCCGTCTATCCCATCGCTATGCCATGTGTGAAACGGTGAAACGACGGAAATGTTCCAGAACGTGGCTTCATGTGTGAATAGGAAAATCACTAGTGGTGCCTGAAAGGTTATCCTGGTAATATACCGGGAAGTATGTGCGAGAAAGGCTATCGAGAGATATCGAGAGATATATTAATATATATATATAGGGTTGGGAAAGTAGAGGAAAGAACCACGTCAGCTCCTCCAATCAAATGACTGCAGCTGCGGAAATATGAAAAGGAGGCGCTGTGAGCAATATTTGTTAATATAAGTGTTAAATAGCCTCCATCCACCGACAGCCAGCACTGATAGTGTTTGGCCGGTAACATGGGTCTCCGAGTCCCTCCACTCTGCAGTAAACCAAAACTAAAGTATCTGGCATCCCTTTCCTCCTCCTTATCCAACCAGGAGAGAGACCTCCACAAAAAGGCGGTCCCCTTCCACCTATTCACAGGCAGGACGCAGGGTTTCAGCGTTGAGTGACAGGCAAAGCTACCGATTCCAGAGCCCGGCGGATCACTGGCTTACACAGCCTAACACGGCAGGCGGGAAAAAAAAACGGTTGAGAAGAAAAAGAATGAAAGAAAGAAAACTGCCGGGGAAGAAGAGACAGAAGTCCTGCCAGATGCCGTATGAAAGGGAACACACCACCACAAGGCCTTTGATCGGTGGAAAGCACGGTGGGACGAGGAGGGGGAGGAGGGGATTGTCTTCTGCAACAAAGGACAGGAAGATAGGCGACGAATGACGATCGGCAATCTCTTGAAGCAGCTTTTAGTTGAAAACAAAACTAGTTTAGCGAGAAGAGTGCCCTTTTTATATTACTTTGTGTGCATACATACACATGTATATACTTACACACACACACACACATATACATATATATATATATTATA
>NW_028179301.1:0-14691 GCF_964030765.1 Micromesistius poutassou | reverse complement strand
AAAAAACAGCCGAAAACACACCCTGTAGCTTCATCCAAAATACTGTATCCACTGTTCAAACATGTCACCACCAAGATATCCCAGGGCCAGAGGTAAGCCAGGGGTTCAACTGAGAGAGAGAGAGAGAGAGAGAGAGAGAGAGAGAGAGAGAGAGAGAGAGAGAGAGAACGAGAGAGAGAGAGAGAGAGAGTAAATGAGTGAGAGAGAAAACGAGCGAGAGAGAGAGAGAGAGAGCAAAAGATAGAGAGAGAGAGAGAGAGAGAGCAAAAAAGAGAGCGAGAGGGAGCAAAAGAGAGAGAGAGAGCAAAAAGAGCGAGCGTGGGGGGGGGGGGCCACCCCTGAGATGGATAATGGTCGGTGCATTTAGGGTGGAGGTGCGAGCCTCATCCAGACTCCAGCGTAGAGCAATCCCCCCCCCGCCCCATCCATCATCCGAACCCACCCCACCCCGGTCCCCGTCTCGGTGTCCCTCTCACTCTCCCCGTCACTTCAACACTGATCCCTCTGCTTAACGTATCATTCCTTTAATTGGTTGATGTTTCACTGGGTCGCCATGGCGACGCTTCTATGCGGTGCGAGAAAAAAAAAAAAAAAAGGCAGGAAAGGGGAAAAAAAACAAAAATCCGACGACGACAATTTAAGATTACTTTTTTTAATAACTTTTTTTTCTGGGGGAGTTGCCGCGCTCCACCGCCGTAGCATTGACGCACCATAAGGGTTCAGGTCTGTTAATGTTTTACGGTCAGAGTCGCCCGGCAGCGACTGGTGTGTTACGTGTTATTCATGTAGAATGAACACGGAGCCCGGGCGCACTGAGATCAGAGTCTTACCGGGGGAGTTACCCCCTCCAGGGACGACCTTACCGGGTGGTAGAATTAGCACTTAGGGGTAAGGGGAGGGTAAGGGAAGGGGGGGGGGGGGGGTGGAGGTAACAGTGCTAGCCTTTGTGAGGGGGAATTGTTTTCAGAGGTAAGGGAGAGAAGGTGGGAGAGGAGGGGAGAGCGAAGATGAAGCCGGCAGATTAAAGCAGACTTTTTGTTTTGTGTGTGCTGCGCTCTGCCAAGACGCGGCAATTTTCTGTGAATCTAAAACAGCTTTCCTGGCTCCGGACCCGTGTGGCGTTTGGCTGCCAGGAAAGACTGATTTTTTTTACTTTTATTTTTTCTTAAACTTCTTCTTCTACTTCTGCTGCCTCGTCTTCTTTTTTTTTTTTACCTGTTTACGCCCAGGTAAAGTGAGTAGCATCCCACACACAGTGGAATCTTTTGAGAGAGGTTTTCTTGTTTTTTTTTTCTCTCCGCTTTTAAAACATCCAAACTCCAGCCCGGAGGACATGGCTAGGGCGGTCTCAACGCTAATACGAGCCACTTGCAGGGTTTCCCCCGTACAGGTTTACGGCCCCCTCAGATCATCCACCTCAGGCCCCCAGATGTGGACGCCAACCTGCACCACCACCACCACCACCACGAGTCATTCACCCACTTAGCGAGAGGCAGAAGAAGAATGCGTCCATTGTGTGTGTCTTTAAGTAACCTTTAAGTGGCAAGCCACTATTATGGGACATAATAAAGGACATGCCATGAGAACTCTGGAAGTCGCCGTGCCAGGAGGTATGGGAAGGGGGAGGGAAAAAAAGTGTAATTGGTTAAATTGAAAACATAGTTTGAATGTATTTGGCTCGGGCGACCGGCGGTGAGTCACAAACGCGGGGAAGACCCGATAAATATCTACATCCGCGCAGGAGCGCGAGTTATGTACGCATATAGGATTTCCTTTCATGGCAGACTTTGTCGTCCCCCTTTCACAAACGCTGGACGCCGTTAGGGAACACATTTACACGGCCTTGGAGCGCTTGTTTCGGAGGCAGTCTTCGGGGGCGACCTTTGACCTTTCGTTCGTCCTCCTCTTGCGAGCAGCGACAAGGCGCTCAGATCATCTATCACGAGAAGGAACGATCACAAGGGGAAAAGAAAGAAGGCATCGAATAAAAAGGAAATCTGTCTTCATGTATCGCATCAGGCGAACACGGCCAGAAGGGAAGTCTGATCAATACGATTAGAGCGATTTGGCTCCTCGGTAGCGCTAATACCACCGCGGCTTGGTCTCTGAGAGCTTCCATTGGCCGAGCCACGGAGGACTCAGCAGTAAGCCGATCTATTGAATGAGGTTTATTGCTGCCTTCTGCTCGATTTTCCCCTTCAAACTCGCCCCAAAACAAACGTCGACCCGAGGTTTTTTTTTTTCCTCTGTTTTAACGGGGTCCAGTCGCAGAGAGCGAGGTCCTGCCGTGTGTTTCCCACTGTTAACATTTGCAGTAAGTCAGTCACGTCGTTGTGGTGCGGGCTCCGGCGCTCTGATGGACGGGCTGAAACATCAGCAATGCATTCCAGCTGCGGGGGCCTCGGTCCCGCGGGGGGCCCGCAGCGTTCGGCACACGAACGGAGCGAGATCACTGGATTCACGCGATGGGGGTCGTCCTCCGTATCTATCTGAGTTATCAGCTATGAAATCAGTTGTGGGTGGAAAGGGGGGGGGGGGCTTTTATACCACATCATAGGTCATTCAGTAGGACGACGATTCAATGATTCAACACATCTTGATCGACCGAGACGCATGTTTTTTTCATATTGGACAGCAAACTCACACACAACAGCCTGGCACCGAATTGCTTACTTCAAGTTGAACTGATCCCCGTCGTTTCATCTGCAGATTATGACTGATCACAGGCCAAAAGCACCACCTATGTTTTTCGACAGAGCCTAGCATGCGGGGGTCTGTACGTACACGTCGGGAGAGACTCTCGTCTTTCCCATTGGCCGCGGCCGCCGCCGGCAACAACCGGCCCGACAAGTCAGGCTAAAGAGAGTGCCGGAGAACGTTACGAACCCGCCGCCGACTCACGAGGGCTGTTTCTGATGTGTCGACACGCGCCGCTGAAAGGCGAGGGGGAGCACCAGAGACCCGTTTACAGCTGACACTTAAAGCCCAACAATGGCCCACAGTACGTCACTCTGTCTGACGGGGGCGCCCCGCGCGTCACGGCGCGTCACCGCACGCCAGGACGTGGAGTGACGCACCACTGGCCTGTTTCGGTGCCAAGTGGAAAACCCTCAGACTGCGCTCGCCAAAGCCGGCCCCCAGGTCATCATAAAACACGAGGGCACCTATTAAATAATGGCTTTTGATAAAGTACGATTTTTTTTTTTCTTCGGAAAGGTTGGTCTATTAAATGCCGTTTTGTTTAAATCCTTGCGTCTTAGCGCTCTGCGATGTATCTTAAAGTGGTTCTGCACGCTTCACCCCAGCACCGCTTTGGAGTGTAAAGAATGCTTCTACTTATCACCCGAAGGCGTTTTTGTTGGGGTGTCAGCAGTCGCACCCGGAGGATGGGAATATTTAACGCACGCACACACACACACACACACAGACACGTGAACACACACTCACAACTCCAAGGGTTTGCAATCAGTCAGGCTTACACTTACACTGTTGCTTGGGCGCCACCTACCTGCCAAACTTATACGTCCCTTCTTTAGGAAAAGAATAAGAAGAAAAAAACACAACAGCCTCTGTCTCTCTCACGTAGTCCTCTTACTGCTAAAGAGGAGCCAGCAACGGTGCTTAGCACGCACACGCAAGCACATAGACACACACACACACACACACACACACACACACACATAGGAGAGAGCTTCTCACAAAGCAGGAGGTGGGGGGACAGAGGCATCCTAAGGGCCCTGCCCCTCACGATAAGCCCTCCTCCTCTAGCACACACACACATAGCACACATGGCACACACACACACACTCTCTCTCTCTCTCTCTCTCTCTCTCTCTCTCTCTCTATCTCACACACACACACACACACTTGTGCACACACATGTATCTACACACATGCATACACATACACACACACACACTCTCTCTGTCTCAAACACACACACTCATACATAATGCACACACACACACACACAGACACACGCACATACACAAACTCAGACAGCATGCAGCAAACTTTCCCATCAGCGCCAGTGGTTGATCTTCCCGGGCCGCTCCCACTCAACCAGTTGCTGTAGCAGCCCTGGTGTGTGTGTGTATGTGTGTGTGTGTGTGTGTGTGTGTGTGTGACGGAGGAGGTCAGCCTCCCAGCTACTCAGAGAACTTCCAAAGAACCTTCGTCTCCTCCTCCTCCTCCTCTTCAGAACAGGACAAGAAGCCGCCGAACGCACACCTGGTCTGGGAGACGAGGACCATCGCTGTGCCGCTCGCCTCAGACCCGAACCTCAACCTCCAACTCCAACCGCCTTTTTTTTTAAACGTTTTTTGTTCTTTATTCGTCTTTTTTTTTTCTTTTTGCTTCATTCTTCTCAGGATCGTTGGCGTTTTGGGGTTTGTTTTCGTGGTTTTTGAGTTCACTTTGGGACATTATTGAAGGAGGAGAAGAGAGATGAAGTTCAGTTGAACGGACTGAAGACAAGTCGAGAACAAGAAAGAACAACTTTTGGATATTTTATTCTTTTTCCCTTTGCCCGTGTTATTTCTTAAGAGCCAGGACACTAATAACACTGGATAGAAGAAAAAACAACTTCTTCAGTCTTCATACTTTTTTTTGTGTCTTGTCATTTGCATGACAGACCCATCTGCCTGGGAAAGTAAGTTCAGGCTGTTTTCTCACATGGCCGGTTTGGTTTTCTGTTGGCTTTTGTTGTGGCAAATTGGGCTCCATGGAATTTGTGTATTCCCCCGAAACATGTTGGATTGGTTTGAGTTCAATTAAGGCTGTGGTCTCTCCGTCTATGTTGGCATGACTGCGTCTGTCTGCTGGGTAATAGCATGAAGCTGGGTATGCTAATCATTTCAACTGAAGCTCAAACAAACACTTACACAGTGTGTAGGGAGATACCGGCCAGGAATAACAGGAGCCTGTTTGGGTTAGCATTTTTTTCTTCTTCTCAAAAAGAGAAGCGAGAAGTTAAAATGTTTTTTCTCTCAAACGCTTTTTCACCACCACCACCATGTAGGTTGACACACACACACAAGGCTCTCAGACGCCAACGTTGAGTGTGGAAGGTCGGTCCGTTTGAGTCACCGTCGCTGACCTGTCTGACCTTTCCCCCCCCCCCACCCCCCCTCCTCTCGCTACAGAAACCTGGTCCCAAGATGTTCTGCTCCAGGAGAGCTCTACAACAATGGTGCTTCTCGCTGTTCCTGCTCTGTTCGCCGGTGCCTCACTACGGACGGCCCATTGACGCCCTGAGCAACAGAATGTAAGTCCTCGTCCCCGTGAGAAGACTCTGGCTTTACTGATGTGTTTGTTTACCTGCCTGCTGTTGTGTGATTAACGACGTCCCCGCTTGTGGAAAACACACATGACTCAAATAGTATACAACATTGTGGGGACATCGCACGGTCCCCACAAAGCATGCTTTTTCAATGAATACGGTTCACACACTCTTAAGACAGTGCAGGAGTGTGGGTGGGGAATCCTTATGAATAACAAACGAATGAAATAAATAAAGTACTGTGTTTATAAAAAACAAGATTGGGATACGTTTGAGGGGGGGGGGTTCAGAAGTTGGCTCTGTTCATGTACACACACGAGTGGCCGCGCTCGGTGGGCGAGCGAACGGCTTGCCTCTAATAGCACGGAAAATGTGTTCATTTGTGGGACGTGCCGGCAGCTGTTTTGATAGCCTTCGCCCACCTGTGTGTTTACCTAGGGGAGTGTGTGTGTGTGTGTGTGTGTGTGTGTGTGTGAGAGTGAGTGAGTGAGAGGGAGCATGTGTGTGCATGTGTGCGTGTGTGTGTGTGTGTGTGTGTGTGTGCGCGCTGAGTGCGCACGCGCATATGTGTGTGTGTGTGTGTGTGGAAGGAAAGTGTGATAAAGAGAACGACGAGGAGAACACTGTAACCTCTTTCACCTCCTCTCCCCTCGTCTCTCCCATCGCTTGCTCCTGGTGCCCCCCTCCCCCTCCTCCCTCCCCTCCTCACCCACCCTCCCCCCTTCACACCCTCCCACTGGAGACGAGATGTTTCCTTCCCCCCCCTCACCCCCCCCCTCCTCACCCCCATCATCCCGAGTCCACTCTCTCGCGACCAGGCCGGGGGTGAGGAGGGGTGAGGAGGGGTGAGGGGGGGTGAGGGGGGGGGGGGGTGAGGGTAGAGGAACACACACAGAAAAGTCTTTGTTTGATGCCCTCTTCTTCCACCTTGGTCGGTAATAGCTGGGGAGATTTATTTTTTTCTTCTTCTGTGCTCGACTAGTGTGGGCTGCCTCTACCTGCTCTTGTTTATCTGGTGTGTGTCTGGTGTGTGTGTGGGTGAGGGGGTGGAGGCGGGTGGAGGCGGGGTGGGAGGGGGGGGGGGGGGGGGGGGGTGGAGGCCTACTGCTGATGTATGGCTAGGCTCCGGACCAAGCACAACCAATAGCCCCAGCTCCAGTATATTATGCCGAGCAGAGTCAACCTTCTTTCATCTCCGGAGGGTACAAAACACGCATCATGAGATTTTATTCTCCACCCCCTTCACCTACCCCGACACACACACGCACGCACACACACACACACACACACAGATACACACACACACACACAAAGACACACATACAGGCACACACACACACACACACACACACACATACAGACACATGCACGAACAGACACACACACAGATACACATGCACAGACACACACACGCAGATACACACACACATACACACACACACACACACACACACTTTTGCTTAGCCACCCTCCATCATTTTTGTACGTTTTTTGTTTTTCGTTGTCTTCTCTTCTTCTACTTTTTGTTTTGGTGCTTCGTAGCTGCTCTCCGAGTACGCTGGGCCAATCAGGTTTTAATAAAGCAGGGCGGTGGGGTTGGGAGGAAGACGGGTGAAGCCGATACTGGGCCAACGCGAGACATTAACCTTGAAGCTCTCTGTGATTCCCTCCCCTCCCCTCCCTCTCTTCTCCTCGCCGTTCCTTCTGTTAATATCACATACCGGGAGTCTTTCCATCCCCCAAGACGCTCCCTGCTACATTTCTGTAGACCCACTAAATGATGCTTAAGAACGCTTTTACATCTGAAAGGCATTAAGTCAAAGCCAGTGTAAACCTGGTTAGTGAGGGAGAGAGAAGGAGGGAGACGGAGGGGGAGAGAGAGGGAGGGAGAGAGAGAGGGAGGGAGAGAGAGAGGGAGACGGAGACGGAGGGGGAGAGAGAGGGAGAGTGATGGAGGGAGAGGGAGACGAAGGGGGAGAGAGGGAGGGAGAGAGAGAGATGAAGGGAGGAAGAGAGGGAGGGAGGGAGGGAGGGAGGGAGGGGGGTGAGAGAGAGAGGAGGGGTACTTAAAGTTATTAAAGCCATGCCTTGGCCCATGTCACCCCCGGTAAGGTGTGTTTATTCGAAGACGACACGGGGCAGCCCATTAGCCAGTGGGGGGGTCTAGGGTGTGTGTGTGTGTGTGTGTGTGTGTGGGTGAGGGTGGGGAGGGAGGGGGGGGGGGGGCAGCGTGTCGGGCCTGTTATGCTTGTGTCAGGGGAAACGCGTTGTGTGATGTTCTCTTAATGGGATTGCGAAGCCCAGAGCGTATGCCACCCGAGGAGAAAGAAAAACAGTCGTGTGTGAGTGTGTGTGTGTGTGTGTCTGTGTAAGTGTGTGTGTATTAATGTGTGTGCGTCTTTGTGTGTGTGTGTGTGTGTGTGTGTGTGTGTGTGTGTGTGTGTGTGTGTGTGTGTGTGTGTTCAAATGTGTGTTTGTGTGTGTGTGTGTGTGTGTGTGTTCAAATGTGTGTGTGTGTGTGTGTGTGTGTGTGTGTGTGTGTGTGTGTGTGTGTGTGTGTGTGTGTGTGTGTGTGACAAACCGGCAGCAGCCGAAGAAGAAGAAGAAGAAGAAGAAGAAGAAGAAGAAGAAGAAGGAGGAGGCTTTACAGTGCTCTTCACCAACTCAGCTGGGAATGACGGAAAACTTGAGGCCGTAGCCCGCCACCTGATCCCGCGTTGCCAGGAATCACCTAATCCCTCCGACCTGCTCCGACCTGCGAGTCACTCGCTCCGAGCGTCGATATCGATATCATAACGGCCGACGCTAAGCCCTGTGTATTAATAAGCAACGAGTCACACCGCGCACAAAGGCCCCAGTGTGCGTTGCCGTGCTGCAAAACGCCAACGATAGCGTCATCAAAGCCAAGTATGTCCTTCCTGTCCTCTGACGCACACATCAAAGACACCCCGCCACTCCCCGCCTGCCCACCCGACCCCCCCACCCCCCCCGACCCCCCCACCCCCCCCCCCCCAGCCCCCAAAGGCACGGGAACGGCGAAGAGAAATGTGAGCAATCAATACAGTCTGGCGACGGGCCACCGGAGCGGTAGGGAGGCGAGGCCGATGTTTGGTTTGACTGCGGGCCACAGCCCCCGAGCCACAGAGCTTCAATCAGCTGGCAGACGGAGTAAAAAAGATAGAATCCCACCCGGCTGTAAAGGACCCACGGTGTCGGTTGGGACTGGGAGCACGGCTCCGGCCCCATGAGCAACGACGCAGGTCTCTCCGGAACACAGTCAACGGCCGGTGTGTTTGAGGAGAAGGAAGCGGAAGGAAGCGCTCTGATTGGTTGGGGGGGGGGGGGGGGGGGGGGAGTTTCTCTTTGACGTCGTCACAGTTATTGTCGGACCTCGGAAGAAAGGCTGATTCTACGGCGCGACGTCCTGTGTGCGTGACTGATGTTTGTGATTTTGTCTTTTTTTGGGGGGGCTTATGGGAAATATGCGAATGCGTTGTAAGCAACTACTCTCCAACTTATGGCTGTGGACTATTGTGTTTGGGAGGAACTCATTATTTGGGAATGGGTGGATTATGTAACCTTGTTGGGGTGTCAAGTTTTTGGGGGTGAAAACACCTGAGCCTGGAGTTTGTGTTCAGTTCTCGGCTCATTGTGTGTGCGCTGACAGTTTATTTCACTGACAAAAAATCACCCAATACCCCCGAAATCCCCGCCAGAAG
Organism: Micromesistius poutassou; assembly: GCF_964030765.1. Taxonomy (NCBI): domain Eukaryota; kingdom Metazoa; phylum Chordata; class Actinopteri; order Gadiformes; family Gadidae; genus Micromesistius; species Micromesistius poutassou. Next base: position 5,691 of record NW_028179301.1, on the reverse strand, counting down.
ATTTCCCCACCACACACCGCCACTCGAGATCAAAGCGATCAGACACTAAGATCAGTTTGTTTGTGTGCGCGCGTTTGTTTGGTTAGCGCGTCCAGCCCCACATTAGCTAGCTAGCTAGCTCATCGCACGCATACGCAACGTCTTCGTCGGGGCTTTGCTTGGTTTATGTGTTCAAGACACCTGAGATAGCGCTACAGTCCGGCGCTAATGCCACCGAGACCAGCGCTATCTCCGCCGTTCCCACGCCGCCGAAGCTACCACCGAACTCTACACATTGTTCTTTTCCCGCCCCTTCGCTCGCTCTCGGCCTCTCTCTCTCTCTCTCTCTCTCTCGTGTTTTCGTTAGAATTTGGGCCTGGGTAACGGGACACCGGGGCAAAGCAAAGAGCGAGGCATGAGAAGCCCTGTTGGCGTTCTCTCACACAGACACACACACACACACGCACGCACGCACAGCACCTGAAACGATAACAGGTCACAGGTGAATCCTGGCAGGAGCAGTCAAATCGAGGAGCAGTCAAATGGAGGAGCAGCAATTGAGTACTCCAGGGGTCTTCCATGAAGTCCTTCTTTGTCAACATTACAGGACTGACGGGTGAAGACGAGATGGTGGGGTTGGTGGTGGTGGAGGGTGGTGGTGGCGGTGGTGTGGGGGCGCAATGTATAGTGGCGTTGGTTTGTTTTTGTTTTAGGAAGAGGAAAGAAAGTCAAATAGAAAAGTCAAGAGTAAGTGGCAGGCGCTACCAAAGTCGTCTTCGTTCGCTGTGGGAACACACAAGTACTTGGCGGCGGGTGCAAAAAAAATATCAAAAACTTAACACCTACGGTAACTCTCTCGCCGCGAGGAATGGAGCGGGCGTTAGTGGATTTTAATGAAAACTGACAGCCCTTAGGATATGAGGGCCGCTCCCCCGCACTGTAGTCCACTACACAAATGGCCCAGTGATAGGCGGTCATAGTTAATGGACTATCGTTTTGGGGGTGGGTGGGGGGGGGGGGGGGGGGGGGAGGTGATGGGGGCGGCCATTTTTCCGAAAAGAGAGGGAAAACTCATCTGAACCCCTTTGGCAAGGTAGGCTCTCGTGTATCACTTTAACAAGCCTGGAAAAGGCTTCAGTCCCCTGGCTCTATTAATCATGTTATGATGATAGCCCATGAGTTCATTGCATGGATCCAGGAGCAGAAAAATATTTTAAATAAGGGAGAGAGAGAGAGAAAAAACGGGACTAGTGCACAATGAAAGCAGTGTTGTCAACGACAACCGGGAGTGACAGGGCAGAAGGGAAGACGAGAGGACTGCGGGCGGTCGCCAGGATACTATTACTGTAATCGTCGAAACAGGAAGACATCGCCATGTCTCGGATGCCATAACAACAACAAAAGGAAGACATAAAGCCTGCATTCATTTTGTGCTTCAACTCAATTGTGACGCCTGCTTTTGCCCTGGTATAGCGTGTGGGAAGCGTGTGAAACGGCGCACTCATTTGCTTGTTTTACACTGACCTCTGCTGGCCAATTAACATAACTGCTTCTGTACGTTCAACAATTGAACCTTTGAAAAAACTTGAAAAGGGATTGTAGCACAAAAATCGTCCACATTAAACGCCCTAACCTTTCGACCGCCCTTTCTGTGCTTCTGTGTTTCCCTCACAGGAAGCGCTCGGTGACTCACGCTCAGCTCATGCACGACAAAGGCCGCACGCTGCAGGACTTCAAGCGGCGCATGTGGCTTCAGGAGCTGCTGCACGAGGTTCACACGGCCGCCATCCGCGAGCTGCCGGTGCGGCCCGCCGTGACCAGCGGTGGCAGCAGCGTAGGCGGCAGCAGTAGCAGCGGCGGTGGAGGTGCTGCAGGCGGTGGCGCTGTCGGCGTGGGCGTAGGCAGTGCCGCGTCCGTCGGCGTGGGCGTGGGCGGAGTTGGAGTCGGCGGAGGAGGAGGAGGAGGAGGAGGAGGAGGAGTGGGCGTGGTGCTGCCGGGCCTGGCGACCACCATCAACCTGAGCACCACCGGGAGCACGCTGCACTCCAAGCCCCCGGAGGCACCAAGAACCTGCCCATCAGCTTCCGCCTGGAGGAGGAGGAGGAGCTGGGCGGGGGCACCAACCTGCCCCAGGAGACCAACAAGTCCCAGGCCTACAAGGACCGCAGCGCCACGGGCAAGAAGAAGAAGAAGGGCCGGTCGGGGAAGCGGCGCGAGGGCGAGAAGAGGAAGAGGCGGGCGCGCTCGCTGCGGTGGCTGGCCCGGGACGAGGCCGGGAGCGGGTACCACCTGGGGTGGAGGCCTCTCTGGGGTCTACCGAGGGCGGGCCACTAGGGCTGCATCCTCTCCCCCCCCCCCAGCCCCCCCCCCCCCCCCCCCCCCACCCCCCAACCCGCCCCTCCACCCCCCCACCCCCCCACTCCCACCCAGAGATAACACTGTCAGCTTCTGACAAAGGTGAGACGCCTGGTGTGACCGTGACAGCTTTGGCTCTCACACACGCACGCACACAATGCACACACATGTGGACACACACATGCACATGCACGCACACACACACACACACACCACACACACACATGCACCCGCACACACATGCATGGACACATGCACGGACACATACACGTGTACACACCTGTATTCACACACACACAGACACGCACAAACTCCCAGCATTCCCACACAAAGTCTCTCAAAGACACACACACACACACACACTCTGTAAACTAGCAACTCGCTTAGACACATAAACAGATTCAAGGCACACACACATTTCCCATTGCCTGCCGGCTCTTGTTTCCATTCAGATAAATTCGGGGCTGTTTGATGTTGAGGCCTGTTTGCGGTAGCGAGGTGTCTCTCTTTGATGTGATTACAAACACCTGTGCAAATGGCTGTCGTCTGACTCAGCGCCCGCTCATAAAATGTTTGGGATATTGTGTCGACGCACATCAAACAAAGGCACACACATGCGCACACGCGCAAACAGACACACACACCCACACACACACACAAACAGACCCACACTTACAAAAATGTTAAAAAACACTTAAGCCTGAATAAATGTCGGAAGTTCTTCCTTAGCTTTGACTTTGAGACTATCTCACTGAGTGTTAATTATTCTGAACACAAGAAAGTGAAGAAAATCATAAACTAACTGAACTCTTTTCTCACTTCTTTCCTTTCAGAATCCTGCAGAAAGTTAACGTGGACACCTATAAACTCATGTTACAGTCTTCTGTAATTGTGATTGTTTAGGAAAGTAATAGGAACATATTTATTGTCTGTATATATTCTAAATACAGCCGGATAGTGACAATGATGACAATATATTAAATAAAAATATGATTAAACATTATTTGATGATCTGTGAGACAACAGATTTGAATCTTTGTGAATCCTTGCATTTTTTCTTTTTGTTTTGACTATACCAGTTTAAAATGATTTGCGGTAATTTATTTTCGTCTGAATTGTGTATTTATTTTGTAAATTGTATCAAGGTGCTGCTGACCTTCTATATTTTTGTACCATAATGCACTTTAGATATATAAATATAAAAAAATATAAACCAGTATGTTTTGTTAAGTGGCTTTTCTTTTTGTGGTCAATTTTGAAATGAAGAATTAACAACGGTCGATGTGTGTTACTATCGTTTCCGTTTGGGATTTCAATCGTCGGTGTCTTTTGTGTTTTGGACTATTGGCTTTGTGTTTCTGTTCCTGTCGCTGCTGTTTAGAGAAACTGTAGGTATCATTTACCTTCGATGCGGACCACGCCCCTCTCACTGAGGTCAAATGTCGTTTTTTTTAATCCCGTTTTGTTTTTTAATTTCCTTGGAAAACCTTTCGTGTCCTTCGACTCGCCAGCGTTCACTCTGTACATAAACTGAACACATAACTGCTTGATGTTGATGTTGTTTGGCCCCTGCACTGAGACAACACTCTATAATGAACCAATTAAAACATTTTGCCAGTACTCTGCCCCGGCTGTGTGTGTATGTGTGAGTGTCCCCATGCGTCCATTGATAAAGATGCAGCCGATTTGAATAAACTGCACCTATTCCCGTTCAGAAAACACAAGAACCCCTGTATCCAGAACCACTTCATGGCTGTGGACCGCTGCAGGTCCCATCCAGTGTAGGGGCGTGGCATGTCCACTCACACATTGATTGATTGATTTTATTTGATAAATATATAAAATATGAAACAGCACTCTGTGTCATACATTACAATACATACGTACATAGTCAGGGATGAAACAAAAAAGCCCAAAGGCTTATTTCCATTGTGGTCCCTGTGGGGCAGCAGAAGAGGGCAAGTAGCAGCAAATCACACATCAATCATTCAAAAAAATTACACAATTACATACAAGTCACACACATAACAATGATCATAATTAAGACTGGAGATTATAACTATATCAAGACCTATCCCATGGAGGTTTAGGTGCATATGATTAATGGGTAGATTGTGGGTGGGGATCTTGCTTGTCTGCATGACCACAGACACTACAGACATTGAGGTTTTGAACCCACAACCTTTTGGCTGGTAGTCAAATACTCTATTACTCTATTTTCTGATGTAATGCATGTGAATAAAGGGGGCAATGAACAGCTAGCAGAGGTCCTAGGTTTGATGCCTGGCAAAAGGGCACTTCAGCAGCATTACATTCGGTGGGAAGGAACTCATATATTCTTTTCCATCACCCATTCAGGATAGACTGTATGTCCAATACAGTCGTATTAAATTCTGTTCTTAAAATAACTTGGATTCACAGCAATATGCTGTTTTTTTCATTACCAGGTGAAAACAGCAAAACAACACCCAACATCCAGGACACAAATATATTTTCATAATGGTTTAAAATATTATACATGCAACTACTTTAACTCAATTCAAAGTCAGGGATAAATAATGCGTGAATGTATCAGGTGTGTGTGGTCGTTGTCCCCATGTACTCCTCAGCCGTACCACTCTGGAAATGTGATGTTCAACTGCAGCAGTAGGTGTCAGCATAGAGTACAGGAACCACACACCAGTGGCCTACTGGTTTGTCATCCAAACATCCTCAAGGGGTTTTGAACAGAAAATGTAAAGACCAGAATAGACGCAGTTCCTCAGAAGGTCAAATTATGTATTGATTAGTAATTAGGTTTCCCATCTCCTTAAATCACATTATAAATGGTACTCCATCTGTTCTGTAAGCAAAATGTGCTACACTAGTCTCAAATGAATCTGGTATATTAAAATACATTGAATAAGTGTGCTGATATTTGTATATATATATATTATACATATATTATATATATGTATAATATATATATATATATATCATATTTCATGTGACATAACGTTATTATTCAACGGTTCCATGGAAAGACTCCACCACTGAACTAGGCTATGAGAGATCAAAATGCTATACAAGAAAAATAATCAGCAAAGAATAAATGTCTGACATCCACCAGGAGAATACCTCTTCATCATTTCAAGGTCATTTATATCATGGCACATACAGATTCACAGACTGCACATAAATTACAACTTTCCACTCGATAGAGGAACACGTGACAACAAATTGCCATTCTTCATCGTGCAGTCCGTCCAAAATTCAATTACAAATGATCAACAGTTTCTAGGCAGAAGAATGTGGCGTGACGAATGCTTTGGCTTCCTCCAGAACCCTCAAAGCGTTTTCCTCCAGCGGGCTCTGCAA
>NW_028179302.1:0-2000 GCF_964030765.1 Micromesistius poutassou | reverse complement strand
CCCCAAACCCAGGGAGGAGGTCCTCCTGGGTGAAGGTGGACCTGAAGGTGTGGATGTGTGTCAGTGTGTCTGAGGACCCTCCTACACCTCGGGACACTCTGTAGAAGGACAGAGTGCCAGCAGGCCGGTCCAGATACACTCCTACTCTGGTAGAGCCAGCGGGGGGGAGACGTATGTCTGTCCCTATATCGTACCAGGCAGAGTAACCATCATCATGACACTCAAGACTCCAGGACTTGTTGTTCATTCCAAGCCTGCTGTCATCACCCTCTCCTCTCCTTGTGATTCCTCTGTATGTCACTCCTATAAGAACATATCCTTTCCACTCTACCTCCCAGTAACAGCGGCCAGTCAGAGCCTCTCTACACAACACCTGGGACCAGTAGTCAAATCTCTCTGGGTGATCCGGATACGACTGGTCCCATCCAACCAGCGTCACCTTTCTGTTGTCCTCAGACAGAGAGAGTCGTCTGTAGGCTGTGTTTGGGTCCAGTGTGAGTTCACAGGCATCTGACGGGAGAACAAGACATGATATTATTCATAATTCTCGAGATATTCCAGGTTATTCGCCCAAAATCCCCCCATTCATTTGCATTGGAAAATTAAAAAACCGCTGATTCATGCTTCATCCTCTTCAACCACTTAAGACGTCACAACTTGGTCAAAATGACCATCATTACCGTTTACCATCGTTCAAACAATTAAACAAATCTACACATTTGTATCTTCAATAATATTTGAACAGAATTTCGATATCATTCATACTTTTTTCAGAATCACAGTTTTAGTTTCATTCCGGATTCGTTTTCAGTTGGTCTTGCTCTAGCCTTCTGACTCAGCTGTTGCTCGTTGAGCAATCAGTGGACATCACAGCACTCTGGAGGAGTCTGGTTAAAGTCAGGTGGTGGAGGGTAGTGTGGTCTTTGTTAGCCGTTTCTCAATTGGCGTTCTCCTGTGTACTTGCGTTCTTGTGAAATGTCATCAGTGGTAGCCAAGCACTGTTCCAATTCCAAGTACGCGAGTACTGTCGTAAAACCCGGAAGTGTTCTCGATGAGTTAGCATTAGCATTGGCGTTAGCATTAGTGCTGCAGTTAGCGTTGACGTTAGTATTGAAGTTAGCATTGACTTTAGCACTGCATTTAGCGTTGACGTTAGCGCTGAAGTTAGCATTGATATTAGCACTGCAGTTTGCGTTGACATTAGCATTAGTGTTTACGTTAGCATTAGCGCTGACTTTAGCATTAGTGCTGCAGTTAGCGTTGACGTTAGTGCTGAAGTTAGCATTGACATTAGCATTAGCGCTGACTTTATCATTAGCACTGACGTTAGCATTAGTGCTGCAGTTAGCGTTGACGTTAGTGCTGAAGTTAGCATTGACGTTAGCATTAGCGCTGACTTTATCATTAGCACTGATGTAAGTGTTAGCGCTGACGTTACCGTTGAAGTTAGCGTTAGCACTGACGTTAGCGTTAGCAATTAAGTTAGCATTGACATTAGCGTTAGCATTGACGTTAGCATTAGTGCTGCAGTTAGTGTTGACATTAGCACTGCAGTTAGCGTTGATGTTAGCATTAGCGCTGCAGTTAGCATTGACGTTAGCATTAGCGCTGACACTTGCATTGACGTAAGCGTTGGCACTGACGTTACCGTTTACGTTAGCACTGACATTAGCATTAGCACTGACATTAGCCTTAGTGCTGACGTTATCTTTAGTGTTGAATTTAGCGTTAGCAATGACTTTAGCATTAGCACTGACGTTAGTGCTGACGTTAGCATTAACGTTAGCATAGCAATAAATTTCGGGCTGCAAATCCTCGTGAACGTGCTCGCCCGTGACAAGGCAAAATGTCGCGCCGTCAATCAAATCTTGCCGCAGGTTTTTGCCGCGACAAATTTCGACGACTCGCGTCTCTACGTTGACTTTGTATGGAATCGTGTCGCGCTGTTGTGTTTGGTGTGAACACACAGTTACGTCCTTGCGGACCCTCCTTGCGTCCAC
>NW_028179303.1:0-11669 GCF_964030765.1 Micromesistius poutassou | reverse complement strand
CTTTTAGTGCCGCTCCATCACCAAGCCAACGGCTGTGACTCGGCGGTTTAGTGAGGTCCGGTCTGCGCCCAACTGTCGGTGTGGAAGGTGGCTACTGGCTACACACTAAAAGGTGTTTTGGGAGTCGTTTTCACAACGCTTTCTCAAACTCAGACTCATGACATGGTTAGAGACATGTCTCTGAGTTGAGTTGGTGGGGGACGATTGTTGACGACACCGTGCGTACCAGTGACAACATGATTGAACGACTCAAGAAGTACACCACACAACATGATGATAACAACCCCCCCATCTTCAGAATAGGCATCTCCCCCCCCCCCCCCCCAATATAAGAGATGAAGGGGGCCCCTCTCTAATGAACCACATCGAAAAGATTTAAATGAAATGTGCATTCGAACTTCGGAGTGTTTGTACGTGAATTGACCTGAGTTGTTTTGGACTGAACAAACAAAACCAACGTCGAACTCAATAGCTCGTAGTGCCTTGAAATGAGACCACATTATGTTGTTCGATTGTTCAACACTAGCTGGTGCCTAACTGTGCGGAGCCACAGAGCTATTTACGGTAAGTGCACGCAGCAATTTGGTGTCCACAAAGAGACATAACTACAAGTACAAGTCGGCCAAACAGAAATTTGGAAATAGATATTTTGAGACTCAATGTCAAAACCTTTTGGATTTTTTGGGAACAGGCAGGATTTCTGGGTAAACAAATGTGGAAGGAACACAGAAATCACTAGGCCTACTGGGTAACTGGGCATACGCATAGCGCACATTAGATCTTAGTGTCTGGGATCATGGGTTAGACTTAAGGTCCACACTCTCTGGGGCGCCTTATCTAGACCCACGTCTTTGCTTTAGCATTCCCTTGCAGTGGTCCCACCTGGTAGTTTCAATTTGTATTGAAAAACATGCTATTCCGCTTAATGAGTACTTTGCCAAGACGCTTCTTTTTGAATCCTACAGCAAATGTGCAGTCTTTCAATGTAACGTTCATGTAACTTTCGGCTGGTGTTTAAGTTGCCTCGACCACCACTTCTCCCTTGCGGATGAAAGCATGTGACTTTTTAATTATTATTTTTTTTACCTTTCTTGTCTGCATCAAAGGGCTCTGATCTGACTTTAACATCAAGCCATCGTCATGGCTGGACAATGGTCAAATCTCTTCTAATCTAGCAAGCCTGACAATGTAGAGACGGTGACGAATGATTGGAGGATTACAATGGGGCTAGTACATCAGAATGCATCATGGGATTTTCGGTTGGCGATACTCCGCCATATTGAAAGGTCTCAAGAGGGTTCTGTCGAATCTAAAAACCATCGTAAATACGCAGCGACCTAGGCCCACGCAAACTTTGGTCACGTCTCGCATGAGAAACGCTGCGGCACTTCTGCACACAACTATGTCTCCCCATAACGACGAATCATTCCTTGACGATTGACTAAACAACGAGAAAAAAGCCCATTAACCACCAACACAATAACTCCCATTCCAACGATCCTACGCTTGCCAAAATTGCGGCGGTCATTGCCATGTGCTTGTGTCGTGATGTACAAGCCCTTTTCGGACCGCACGGGGGACGGCACGAGAGTCTCCACGAAGACGAGCTGACATCACCGACGCTGACACTGTTAAAGTCGTGGCTGCGGCCCAGCGATCTGAAACCCGGAGAGCAGCGCGGGCCGGGGCCCTCGCTGAGCCCCCTGAGGTAATGCTGTTTCACCGGCGCATCGGCTCCGCTCGCTGTTAATGGGAAGGGTTTTTGGGGGGATTTCGGGCGGCCGTCCCTGGTGTCCGGAGGGACAATGCTTTGGCAGAGGGAGATTGATCTGCGGTTGGCGTACCTCCCGGTGACCCTGTGAGAATAAAGACCGACCAAAGCCCTTCCAGCGGCCAATCACCTTCCTCTGTTACAGGGAGAGGACAGGGAGGGGGGGGGGAGAGAGGAGAGAGGTGAGGCAGGGGAGAGACAGAAATAATATAAAAAGGATTCAGAAATAAAGAGTGGGAGACGGAGCAACGGAGGGGGGGTGGGGGGGAATGAGAACGGTCTATAAACATAGAAGTCTGCTATGAGTGTGGTGAGGTTAATGAAGAGTAATAGGAAGAGACGGAAGGAAGAGGGATGGATGGACAGATGGACAGATCCACAGACAGACAGACAGGCCGAAGACAGACAGACAGCCAGTGATGGACCGACCAGAGAGCAGAGTGTTTACCCAGGTGTGTGTTGTAGCCCGCCAGCAGCTGTGTGGAACAATATTCAAAGCAGACTGAAACGCTCAACTGTACGAACAAAACCCGGAGAAGAACAAGACCTCATCCCTGACAGAGATGGACCGGGTTTATTGTTTTCTCAGAGCAAATCAAGGCTAGGCTCCCCTTTGCAACACATGCCTTTCTTACAACGCCTGGGCTGTCTTCCCCATACACACACACACACACACACACACGCACGCACACACACACACACACACAAACAGAACGTGTGCAGAACATATCTTACAGTTGTCAGGTTGACAACACAAGGGAGGATTCCCGACCAGATTATTTACTGTGCTGCGCTCTTCTGCTGTTCTTCTGTCTACAAGGAACCTGAGAGGTTCCCTGAGTGTTTACACACGAGAGCTGTGGTCCAGATATGAAGTAGTTATCGAACAGAAGTACCGTTTGTATGGCAGGCAATTTGGGTTCAGGTTACAGATTTGTAGTCTGTACGGTTAAGGACACCGACATCCAGACATCAATCAAAGGAAAGGCAAGGCAACTTTATTTATATAGCACTTTTCATACACAAGGCAGACTCAAAGTGCTTCACATATAAACATTGTCATACAATAAAAGAAAATAATAGATAAGTAAAAGAAAAGAAACTTGGTCCTTACCCACGTCGGGACTCTAACCCGACCTAAAGGAACTTGGTCCTTTCTCTGGGACTCCAACCCAGATTCTAGGACTCTAACCCAGTCTCTCTGGTATCAGATCATGTATCTCTCTAGTAAAAATAGAAAATAAAGGCAAAGTTAGTAATAAAATTAAAAATTAAAAAATAAATAAATAAATAAGAACAAAATGCTAAACTCAATCTTCAATCTTTGCTCATGTTAAGGATTAGGTGGAAGATTTGTCAAAAAAAAGGGCTACAGAAGTCATGTGTTGGGGTCAAACCAGCTTTTCTCCTACTTTCAGTCCAGTGTATCTGTGTGAAACTCCCCCCTCTCTGACTTTAACTCCACAAGAGACAAGCATTGCATCAGTTCCTGGCGCCCAAGCCTGAATACATACCTTTCTTTCACTCAGTGGACGTACACAAAACTATTAGTACAGTAAACGCCAGGAAAAGTAAATCCTCTACAGTCTAGGAGTGAACGTACGTGCACTCCCCCACAACACGTGCGCACACGTCAGCTCAGAGAGACAAAATCTCCTCCATTCAGCCGGGTATTTCCAGCCACCCTCACTGCTTCTAATTACAATAGACCTTGCAGTCATTGTCTATTTTCTCTCTCTTTCATTCGCTCATATGGTTGCAGTTTGCATTAATTCATATGCAGCCCACATTTGTGTCCGCATCCTCAGAAGTTTAATCTCAACCCAATCACAACAGAAAGGTATGTTCCGGATCCTTCTCAATTGGATCCTGTCCCATGACTCTGTAAGCAGAGCGTTCAAGATGGAGGTGATTCCCCCACTGGTTCACACACACACACACACACACACACACACACACACACACACACACACACACAAACACACACAAACATGCACATACAGACATACAGTATGTACCCGCAAGCACACACACACACACACACACACACACAAACATGCACATACAGACATACAGTATGTACCCGCAAGCACATGCACACGCAGAACACACACACACACACACACACACACACACACACAAACATGCACATACAGACATACAGTATGTACCCGCAAGCACACACACACACACACACACACACACACACACACGCACACACATATACATGCACATATACCGGAAAGCACACAAGCTCACAGACACGCACACACCCACACACACACACACACACACACACACACACACACACACACACACACACACACACACACACACACACACACACACATTCACAGGCTTAAATAAAACAATAGCAAAACTTATGGCAGCCACTCATAAGAGAAGCAGTGCAGCTGCAGACACAGGGGGCTGGGAGTCTGCCTGGTGTATCCACAGGTCGCACTCGGAGGTCATGTGATCAGTTGAGATGTCATTGTCTATCTACACTAACACTGGCTGAAGACGTGGTGGAACAGATCTCACGGTGCGGCCTTCGGGCCCTTGTCTTAAAACAAACAGACAAGGAAAATGCGGAGCGTAAAGAAAGCGACGCGTGTAGCACACGTGAGACAATGTTTTCACAGTGTCCGTGTTCAGAGAATCTCCTCCCTGCTGAACACCCCACACGTGTGTAATGGAGCTCTGGGAGTCGTCCGCTATTTTCCCCAGTGAGTGTTTCCGGCATTGGGAAAAAACTCCTCTGCGTTCACAGCATCGGGCTTGGCAAGTTAAAGCGGCTCCGTTTCGTTTACACGGAAAGTGGACGTCCAGGAAAGTGTCGGGTGCCGTGCGACGATCTGACGGGATAGAAAGGTGAAATGACAATTCAATCCCGTGGATGATTAGGGATAGACTCGAGAGCCCGTTCATTTAAGTCTCATAACAGCCGCAATCAGGGCAATGAGGGCTGTTACCGGAGTCGGTCTGATGCCATCATCCGTAAAAAGTGACAAATTGGCCCTCACAGTCGTTGGTGCTGTTTTCCTACGGTCCGGCCTGACCGTTTTTCGAGAGGGTATTCCTGCTCTGGCCCGGGCTGTGGAAGATAATCACTGCCATATTACATCAACACGGAGCCCGTGCCAACCGCTCAACCACTTACTCATCCCATGATGCAAAGCGCCTCCTCTTCCCACCATCTCCTGTTGTCCCACGGTCCCGTCCAGACACGGTCACGCTATCGTTTACCTTTAACCGACGCAAGGCGTTTTTAGAATGTGAATGTCGCCGAACAGGCCATGCATTTGTATTAAATGGTGTGGAGTATCTTCATATATATGCACTGTTTTTATGGCTTTTACATGACACCTTGAACCCCAATTTGCCTAAAAGTTCTGTGTATAAAACGTTGTACGTGTCTGAAGGTGTACGTTGTTCAAATTCTATGTTTAGAATTTGAACTCAAATTGGAAACATACTGTATGTTAGTTATCCTTTATATTACAATTGGTTTTTAGTGTGGTCGTGTGTTTCTTCTGAATTGCTTTGTATTGTTTTTTTATATTGTTTGCGTGTTGCGTGAGGTAGTCGCTGTACGAATACAGGATATGCAACGTACGATAATCTTGTGAAATCAAAGCCTTTTGTTTAGAAAGGGAGTGTTAGACATGCATATCAGTCAAGTGTTAGATTAGCATGTTCCTTGTGTTAGGTGCAACTGTTATCGCCCACAGTCAATACAGTTTGTGCAAGGTTTCCTCTTTACCGTTAGAATGTGATGTACAACCTGGAACCATGAGGCAGGATTTGAACATGCTAGGGGCTGGCTATTAGCATAGCTAAGCGGGAGAATGTTGGGAGTGACGTAAGGCTTCCATAAACACACCTATGTGTGTGCACAGTGGGATGCATGTCAAGGCTAGTTTTAGGTTTCAATATTTGCAGGGTTTGGAAATGTATACACCCTGAGGGCAACACCCCCCCAACCCTCCACCCCCGACCCCCGACCCCTGACCTCAACCAGACCCTACCTCTGTTTCTGGATTATTTCATATTAAATGCATGTTCTTATCTTGGGGGCTCGTATCATATATATGATATGATTACTTGAGAATGTAAGTGAGCTTGTAACCATACATGCACAGGAACACACACGTATACACACACACACACGCACACACAGCACTCAATGTGAACATCATGAAAAAAAGGAAGTGCAAAGTATGCAATATCAATGAGAAGAAAAATCATGAGTCAAACTTCATAAAATGTATTAAAAGTTGTGTTACGGTCAGGAGGAAGAGATCATGATTCAGTTTGCTCGACCACAGCTGTACTCTCTCACCTTAGCTGGGTATTATTTCACTCCTGGCAAAGGCACCCCCCAACGTCAATCTGTATATAAATTCAACTCAAACTCCAGATGTTGTGATTCAGATGTTGCACGACAGCGCAGACACAATCCTCAAAAGTCAACTGTGAATTTATATATAAATTGAGACCCACTCCTCACGTCCCTAACAATGTTAACGCGAATCCCAGAGGTTTAGTGTTTGTGTTTTTTATGGCGTACCACTCCGGATCGTCTGGTGTGGGTGGGCTTGGCGGGCGTACGATCTATCAGCCTCAAGCCACAGACTCCCACCTTGTCCGTTTACAAGTCGCAGCCCGCCAAAACAGTTTGGTGGTCTCCCTCTCTTATGAAATCAAAGCAACGTTGCTGTGAGACGCGGGTCATCGTTTTGTCAAGTCATCCAAAGAAAGCACTTGGGGGGGCGGGGGAGGGGGCGGTCGCTCATTCCACCAGATGAACCCTGGGTAATGTACCGGGCTCGCGCTCACCTTGTCCATCTGGAACACATTGCGAATGCGGGGAGCCCCGGTGCGCGTTGTCATGGCGATCGGCTCAACACGATTCCAGCGCGGTGGCCTCGTAAGCCAACCCGTCGTCGGTTGAAAAAGTGCTGATGTCACTCTGACCGTGTTGAAACACCCTGTTTCTCCATCACGATAGTACGAGTAGTAAATGTGAGGGAGAAGTCGTTTCTCTTTCATAGAGCCAGGGGAGTGCAGGGTAATGTCGACGAATAATCCAGGCGTTTAGATTGAATGTGCTGAGTATCTTCATATATATATATGTATATATATATACATATATATATGTGCACCATTTATATGGCTTTTACATGACACTTTGAACCCCAATAAGTCTCAAATTTCAGTGTATAAAACGTTTGTACGTGTCAGTGCCGCGTTGAACACAAATTCTAAACATATGTGAGACATCCTTTATATTACAATTGATTTTTAAATATTACAATTGTTCAAATTCAGGACATATACTTACAATCTCTCTCTCTCTCTCTCTCTCTCTCTCTCTCTCTCTCTCTCTCTCTCTGTCTCTCTCTCTCTTGCTCTCTCTGTCTCTCTGTCCCATATTGCAATAGATTGTGTCATCAGGAGGGCGAGCGGGCCAGTCTAATAATAAAGGCTGGCTGCAGCTATATTGAGCAGGCGGCGCTGAGGGTTAATTGGTGGGCAAGGATTTGGATGGAGAGATTCTGGGCGACCCACCAGTGATCTCACTTCCCCTCATCTTCACACGCGTACGCACGGCCGCTCCCCAGCTATGAGTCAGCCGACGGAGGGAGAGAGAGAGAGAGAGAGAGAGAGAGAGAGAGAGAGAGAGAGAGAGAGAGAGAGAGAGAGAGAGAGGAGAAGAGAGAGAGGGAGGTAGGCAAAGAGAGAAAGTGGAAGGAAGAGAGAAAAAGAGAGAGATAGAGATGTAGAGAGAGATGTAGAGAGAGAGGAAGAGAGATAGGGAGGCAGAGAGAGAGAGAGAGGAGGCAGAGAGATAGAGAGAAAGAGAGGCAGATAGAGAGAGGGAGAGGGGAAGAGAGAGAGGAAGTCATTTTGCCCGCACCGGGCTCATCTCCAATCTCCCGGGCTGCCAGCCCTGTGAGCTCTGTGATTACAGGCAAAACAAATTAAAACAAAACTACTCAGCCTGCCTGTGTGTGGCTAGACACACACACACACCCACACACACACACACACACACACTGTGATGCTGGCTGTTTTAATTGGCAGGGTTAAAAGAGTTAATAATAAAGTGATGAGAAAGCAGGTCTCCATCGGCCCCCACATAAACGTGCCTCCGACTTTTTAAAGGATTTTCCCTGAGCCATGGGATGCAGGTGCAGGGCTCAGATCAAAGGGGCCGGGAAGAGACCCTGCTTAGCCCGAGCACTCTGAGAGGGATGATTTACCCCCCCCGCCGTTAAACACACACCCTGTACTTTGCCGTCGGTGGACAACCTCCAAACTGGTTCTGCTGATTCTGTAGAATCCTTCCCCGGCAATTACCCCGAGCCGCGGCCCTAACTGTTCCTTATTGAGTACGTTGGGTTTGGGGGAGATGGGATCCTGATAATCGCCATCGTGACCCCAGATCTAGCGTTGTACATTTGCCCGTGATTTGTTACGTCTCTCCGACCCTCGGCGAACACACAAATTGGTTTCAGGAACACACATGGTTCCAATGACGAGGCTGTGAGATGCAAAGTGCACTCGTTGAAGACTGAAGTCATCAGAAACGGACAAAGATTCGACGGAATGCAGGCCGACCCCATCGGAGCAGAATGGGATTCTTTCGGTTCCGAGATTTACATTTACATTTAGGGCATTTAGCAGACGCTTTTATCCGAGGCGACTTACAGTAAGTACATTTGTCATGAGAAAGAGAAACAACATGTCGCCGTCGGTACAGTAAGGATGTTCATACAAACACCAACAATCACTAGGTTAACCCATTCCCCATAGACAACATAGACAGGATAAGACGCTGCACAATGCTCAGTACTATTTTTAAGTACCAGGACATGCAACCTACAATAACGTTGAGATGTGCTCCTCCCTGCGTGAGAGTAACACATCCATCATGTTCGGGTGACAGGTGTCACTCACGTTAAGCGGCTGATTCCTCTCCAACTTCAGGAAAAAAAAATCCCTGGAACCCACCCGACGTGACCGTCCAAACCGAACGCCACCTGATTACATCTCTCACGCACACACAGACACACACACGCACGCACACGCACATACACGCACACACACACACCCACACACACACGCACCCACACACACACACACACACACACACACACACACACGCACACACACACACAGAAATTTAGCGTTGGACACGTTGTCTTCACACTCGATATATCAACGGTTATGTTCAGGTTCATGTGTGGCGTACACAAACAAAAACACAACTTAACAAACGGTTAAATGTGTGAAAGATAATTACACTGTTTTGGAGATCCTAGATTTGAAGAAGGCTTTGATTGGTAGCCAAGTGTCATGGAACATTATGACAACATGGTTTGTGTCACGTATGAGTAATGTGTTTCAGTAAAGGTGACGCCAATATCCTTGAATTTTTTTGCACACAAAGCTTTGCTGGGATGATGGGCGTTGTGAATCTAACCCTGTTCGTCTGTTAGAGTATTAATAATGCGTTGTGGGACTTAGTTTCCCCTGAATTGACAAACCACAAGATCAGATCATCATCTCAGTGACCTGTCAAACCCCATATAGTCATGTTCACGCGAAAACTGCTAGTGGCATTATATCTCTCTGTTGCTTTTTGTTATGTTATGCTATGAGAAGTTTGTTATGTTGGACTTCTGTGTTGTATTGGGTTGTGTTATGCTATGAGAAGTTTGTTATGTTGGACTTCTGTGTTGTATTGGGTTGTGTTATGCTATGAGAAGTTTGTTATGTTATACTTCTATGTTGCGTTGTGTTGTGTTATGCTATGTGAAGTTTGTTATGAATACTTCACTGTTGCGCTATGTTGCGTTATGCTATTTAAAATTTGTTATTTTAAACCTCTGTGTTTCATTATGTTCTGTTTTGCTATTTGAAAATCTTTAACTATCATTTATTCATTTACAACTAGCAGTCTCCCAGAGAGCTCTCGGATCCTCTCCTTAGTCTGTGAGTTAAGATTCCACCATGGGACACAAGAGCAGTCAGGAATGTTCATTGATTAACACCCAATGAATCCCAAACGACTTTCATACTTGTTGTTCAAGACTGACGCTCTAATTCCTGTCTGTCTTTCGGTGGAGGATGAAAAAGAGTATTTACAGCAATCATTAAACTGAAACACTAACAAACAACAACAAGCTAACTTGGCCTGTTACTCAGTGCTCCAACTGTTTCTCATTTCCCTGGAATGAGATTAGATTTAAAGGCCTCCCATGCAGATCGTTCTTGTTCCTGGTCAAACTACCGCTCTAGAACTATCTACTCCTTGCATGCTTGGCAACTTTCCGAAATGTGGCTTTATTTTCTCTGCATGTTTATGCCACGGGCATGTTCCTGACTTCTGTGGGAGTCCACCGTGTGCATCTCAGTCTGGCCATAAATATCGCTTTTCCTTCTGATACATTCCCTGCCAAATCGGCTTGATTCCTCACAATGCTGCAAAATGATTACGTTGCAGAAATTATAGCTCCCAGCACCTGTGTGTTTAAAATACACTTAACAGTTTCTTCAACCAAATGCGTTCTTCAACATGAAGATATGCCCATGTGCATGTCATTGCGGAAGTCACCAGGGATTCAGAGATTACACATGTGGCCTGACAGACAGGGATGTTAATAGTTTGAGGGCGGATCCAGCACTCTGTTTTACATTACGGGGAATTTAACGCTTTGTTCTCAAGCGATCTACGGTACACACACACAATCACACACTGACTGAGTCAACCAGGCAAGGCGAGGGTTGGGTTGGGTTAGGTGTCTTGCTCAGGGATACCTCGACAGGAGCCGGGGACCGAACTTAGCAACCTTCCGGTTACAAGTAAACCTACTTTACCTCCTGAGCTAAGGGGCCTTCTGCAGCACAGAGCACCGTCCCTCCGGCTGACACGGGGACACCAGGGGCGTTCTCCACACTTGCAGACGTGGCCCAGGAAGAGCAGGAAGAGCAGGAAGGGCACATCAACTCATTAGCGCGTTCAGAGAACCGGACCCCTTTGGCTTTGTTCCCCTGTCACGGCTCTTAAACCGGCTGGAAATCCCCCCCCCCCCCCCCCATCCTCCCCCTCCTCCTAGACTGTGAGCTGTGTCTTCCGATCCCACCCCCCCCCCCCCCCCCTCCCCCCTCCCCCGTCCTCTTCCTCTCCGTAGCGTGAGGGGCAGGGTGGGGGTAAGGGGGTGGAAGGTGGACAAGGAGAAGGGAGGAAGGAGCTAATGGCCGCCCCGTTCCAGGAGAGGGTCTGTGCTCAGCCGGGGATGAGTGGATTACATGCTTGGTTTGACTCAGGTGAGGCCATCTCACCACCACCCCCCCCCCATGTGTGGCCGCTGATGAGTGAATGTGTCACCGGGGAGGGAGGGGGGGGGCGGGCCTTTTCGGAAGGGAGTAGACGCAAGGATGACACAGACACACACGCAAACACACACACTCCCTCGCACTTCTGAGAAGAAGGGCCAGCCGGAGGTGAAGCGCGACCGAGTAGAAACTGGGAGGAGTGAGGGTGGGGTGGGGGTGGGGGTAAATAAAGGCTACAAAGCAGTGGGGGGAGGGATGGATGGATGGATGGGGGCGGGGGGTTTGAATTGTAAGGGTGTCGATGTGGTTCATTTCACCGAGAGAGCGACGGAGCTTCGTGTTTTGACGTGCAACGACGCAGCAGTGTCGGCCCAGAAGCCCCTGCAGTGATGGAGTGATGCAGTCATGGAGTGTGGCCGTGTTGCTGTCCACACTCACCTGCGCACACAGAGGCCTCAACCCCCCCCGAGTTCACCTCAGCAAAGAGCACAGGGGGTGATGGACGCTGCAGCTTACGAGAGAGAGAGAGAGAGAGAGAGAGAGAGAGAGA
>NW_028179304.1:7500-23159 GCF_964030765.1 Micromesistius poutassou | reverse complement strand
TGCGCGCGAACACACGCACACAGCACACTCTCGCTCTCACTTTTCCTCCCCCCCCCTCTCTCTCTCTCTCTCGCTCTCTCTCTCTATCTCTCTCTCTCTCTCTCTCTCTCTCTCTCTCACTTTCGCTCTCTCTCTCTCTCTCTCTCGCTCTCGCTCTCTCTCTCTCTCTCTCTCTCTCTCTCTCTCTCTCTCTCTCTCGCTCTCTCTCTCTCTCTCTCGTGAACTCATATCCGTGCTGTTGAGCCGCGCGCTGTACCGTGTTCAGCTCGAGGTGATGGGGGCGTCGGGCTCGTGCGGCAGCGGACAGTAAACACCTGCAGAGCGAACACCTTTCGAATTAAACTTCCGCTTCAGGTAAGACTTTTAAATCTACGGGTTTATTTAATAAGGCTGACACTTTATCGTCTATCTTAATGCAGAGTCTCAACCATTCGCCGTCGTTGGTTATCTTAGTTTCGCGTTCGTGTTTTGTTCTTCGGTTTATGATCTCCAGACTATGAGCTGAATGTATTCTATTGAGTGCAACATGACACATGTACACAGCCTCCAGAGCCCCTCCAGGGCCCCTGTAGGGCCCCGGGCCACACTATCAGATTCCTATAGGCAGCAGCTATTTGCCCGGACAATAGAGTCTTTATGACGGCTACACCCGAACCAATCACACGTCGCTATCAGCCTTCCTGTGGGTCCAGTCACTGGGGGCCAGTGGGCCTGCTGGTCCCAGCTCAGGGTGGAACCCCCTGGAATTAATCCCCAATTAATTAGACTTCTGAGTGATCTGGATGGAAGACCTTAATGCAGAATGAATAATGAACTAGAATGGCATTTGAATGACATATGGACAGAATAGAATAGAATAGGATAGAATATAACAGAATAGAACAATGCTAAAGCAAATTACTTAAGTTAATTAATTTGCTTATCAACTGAGTTTAAGAATCCGAATAAATTTTGGAAGAGAATCAATAGTATAACCAATAAATCCACAAAAAGCCCTACAACGCATATTAGACTAAACAATGAAACGGCCAGTGAAGCTTTATGAACTGCAGAGGCAGCTCTCTCTCTCTGGTCCCCTCCTGGTTGTACCAGGGGTGTGGCAGCTCCTTCTGCTTCAGGACTATCTCCAACTGATGCTCAGCGGGTTATTGATGGTCCAAGCTCTGGATGTAGTGCTGGTCCAGATGGTCTGGAGATTAAGTTCTTTAAACTTATCTTTTGAAACTTGTGAAACACCTTTATCATGGCAATGTGCTAGAGTAGCTCCTCTTCATAAAGGAGGTGACATCATAGACACTAATAATTATAGATCAATCTCAATTATCAATTGCATAGCAAAAATATTTGAAAAACGAATCATTAATCAATTATCTTATCCCCACACAAATCTGGTTTTCGACCTAACCTAACCCAACCTCTACTCAAGCTCTTTTAAAATTTACAAACGATATATTGTCAGCATCTGACAGCAATATGCCTACAGGTGCCAAATTAATTTAATCACTAAAGCATTTGATATGGTTGATCTTCTTTTAGACAAATTATATGCTATTGTTCTTTCTACTAAATCTTTATTATTTTTCAACTAATTTCTTCATTACAGAAGTCAGTGTGTCTCCTTTCAGGGTAGTCATCAGACTTCAACGTTATTGATAAAGGTGTTCCCCAAGGCTCATCCTTAGGTCCTCTCTTGTTCTCGATCTTTATTAATGATCTTCCTCAAATAACATGTTGTTTTGAACTCGACCTAATTCTTCATTGTTAACTAACTGGTGTTTTAGCTTTCTTGATGGAACAACAATAGCAAAAGTTGAAGAATTGAAATACCTAGGCCTCTGGCTTGATTCCCAGCTATCCTTTAACCTCATATCAACTCAATTTCCCAGAAAATATTTGGTTGTCTGAAATCACTTTATCGTTCTGTTGACTGTTTCTCATAAGAAGTCCAGAAAAGAGTTATAATGCAATTAATACTGCCAATATTAGACTATGCTGATGTTATCTGTGGTAACACCTCTGAAACAAATCTCTGTCCTCTTAATGTATTATATAATAGTTTATAGATATATTGTAGATTTGTGCTCAGGTGTAGAACCCATCACTGTCTGATGTATGAGTCCCTGAACTGGTCACCCCCAAGTCCAGAAGACCACGTCATTGGTCAATATTGATTTTCAAGTGTATCTATTTCAATTTCCCTTCATATTTGAAACAACTCTTGATTCCTTTCAGTTCACAATACAGGCTACGGCATATGAATCATCTGTTTTTATTTACACCTAAAATCAGCAAATGAGTTGGTCGTTGTGCATTCAAATTCAAAGCTCCATCAGATTGGAACACCCTTCCTTCTTCCTTCCTTTCGTCCATCACTTCTTTTCATATCTTTAAATCATCTTTAATTATTTAATTAATTAGTATTGTATACTTTACTGTGCATGTAAGCAAATGTATTTATATGGATGTATAAATGTATGCTTATGTGTACACAGGCAGAGGGTTCTGATTGTACTGTTTGTGTATTACTGGCTGGGCGGGGGGAGCATTACTGGTGTGTGCGTAAGGTGTGTGAGTGTGTGTGTCCTTGTGCTTATATGTTTGGTATTATGTTTAGTATTTACTTTTTATTATGTTTGTATTGATTGTCATCATTTGTAAGGACCCCCTCGAAAATGAGATGATCTCAAGGCTGTCCTTAAAAATAAATATAAATATAATAATATAATATAAAATAAATATAATATATAATAATATATTAATATAATATAAAGAAAATATAAATATAATATAAATATAATAATATAATATAAAATAAATATAAATATAATATAAATACAATAATATAATATAAAGAAAATATTAATATAATAATATATAAATATAATAATATAATATAAAATAAATATAAATATAATAATATAATATAAAATAAATATAAATATAATATAAATATAATAATATAATATAAAATAAATATAAATATAATATAAATATAATAATATAATATAAAATAAATATAAATATAATATAAATATAATAATATAATATAAAATAAATATAAATATAATATAAATATAATAATATAATATAAAATAAATATAAATATAATATAAATATAATAATATAATATAAAATAAATATAAATATAATATAAATATAATAATATAATATAACAGACCCTAACAGACCCCCTGGTTCACAGGCCGGTGTCCACAGAGCTCCTCTCTGCTGATAGGCCGGTGTCCACAGAGCTCCTCTCTGCTGATAGGCCGGTGTCCACAGAGCTCCTCTCTGCTGATAGGCCGGTGTCCACAGAGCTCCTCTCTGCTGATAGGCCGGTGTCCACAGAGCTCCTCTCTGCTGATAGGCCGGTGTCCACAGAGCTCCTCTCTGCTGATAGGCCTACTATAATAGAATAACATTCTATTATAATATATATACATTCTATTATAGTGTATATACATTATATTATAATATATATACATTCTATTATAGTGTATATACATTATATTATAATATATATACATTATATTATAGTGTATATACATTATATTATAATATATATACATTCTATTATAGTGTATATACATTATATTATAATATATATACATTATATTATAATATATATATATACATTATATTATAGTGTATATACATTCTATTATAGTGTATATACATTATATTATAATATATATACATTATATTATAGTGTTCTATTACACACACAGCGAGAGTGAGTGAGTGAGTGAGTGAGTAAATGAGTGAGTGAGTGAGTGGTGAGTGAGTGAGTGAGTGAGTGGTGAGTGAGTGGTGAGTGAGTGAGTGAGTGAGTGAGTGGTGAGTGGTGAGTGAGTGAGTGAGTGAGTGAGTGAGTGAGTGAGTGAGTGAGTGAGTGGTGAGTGAGTGAGTGAGTGAGTGAGTGAGTGGTGAGTGGGGGTAGAGGAGAGATAAAGGAGAGTTTTTTTCTACAACATCTGGGTGACAAAAGAAGGAACCAGGCATTGAGTTTCTCGGCAACCATTTCTAAAATAGAGAAAGAGAAGAGGAAGTGGCTGGTGGTGTGGAAGAGTGTGTGTGTGTGTGTGTGTGTGTGTGTGTGTGTGTGTGTGTGTGTGTGTGTGTGTGTGTGTGTGTGTGTGTGTGTGTGTGTGTGCGCGGCAGGTGTTGGGGGGGGAGTCTATAGAGAGTTCATTATTTGTTACATTTAGTATCACACTAAGGGGATATGAGATCAGTCATCACACTAAGGGGACATGAGATCAGTCATCACACTAAGGGGAAATGAAATCATCAACAACAGAGGGAAGAGGAAAAGAGAGGTGATGTTATAATATAATAAATGTGTTTTGTAAGCAGAGCCGTCCCTCTCCGACACATCAAGACCAGACATTCAGACTAGATCTTTGTTATGCTTTGACATGGAAAGCAGTCCTATACAACCAGGACCAATAGTTAAACCCAGCCTGAAGGAGCACAGAGTCTGCTTCATAAGCACATCAAATGTCTGCTGTAGCTGTAAATGGAAAAGCTGTGACCTGTTACAACCCTCAATAAAAGGACTTCTAGAGAGTGAGTGTGGAGGAAGCATCTCCACACACACAGCAGATAACAGTTGTAGGCAAAACAGTGTGCGTGTGTGAGCGAGCTCAGTCAGCTTATTTGCTATTTAAAAGGGCCTCAATGGCCGGGAGGCATGCAAATTAAGAGATATAATACAGGTGTGTGTTTGTTTGTGTGTGTGTGTGTGTGTGTGTGTGTTTGTGTGTGTGTGTGTGTGTGTGTGTGTGTGTGTGTGTGTGTGTGTGTGTGTGTGTGTGTGTGTGTGTGTGTGTGTGTGTGTGTGTGTGTGTGTGTGTGTGAGAGAGAGGAAGATCAGTATTTAATGGTGAATACGTAGGAAACAACGTGTCATAAATGATGACTCATGTTAGGGATGTGAATAACTCAAATTTTTCATGGTGGAATAATCAGTGGGTGGTTATGAACGAATAATCGATTATTCGATGTGTGCCGACATTCACAAAGGCAGCCATGGATCATCGGCAAGAAACACTTAATATCTTGAAAATTATATCTTATTCAAAAAACAAAAAACTTTACTTTAAACTGCATAAATCTTTAACAGTGATCAGTGTTTGTGTTGTATGCATATATATTAATATTTATGCTTGTGTATTGTGTATATTGTTTTTCTGTACATGATTAATAATAATAATAATAAAAAAAACTAATAGTGTTACAGAACCAACATTAGTTCCGTCTGTTAATTCTTGTTTATTTGAATGGGAAAAAATGTTAACGGTCCAAATGTTAAAAATCGACTTTGACCCTCAGGAACGAATAATCGAATAATCAAATATTCTGACCCATCCCTAATCCTAACATCATCTGTCATATCCAACAGAGAGCTAAAGCACGCACATGTACTTCAAGTATAAGAATCCGTTATTTGACAAAGTTTCTAATTAAAGAAAACGCCTCCAGCTACATGATTTGTCGAAACAAATATGAAGTTAAAGAAAGAAAATCCCCAGATCACAGCTGATGAATGTTCTACTATTGCTTAATATTACCACATGACCACATGACAGCAAGGCTTCAGTGTGATGCATGTGTGTGTTCACATGAATCACTCTGAGAACATCTCCCACAGATGGGATGATGTTTACGAGAGGTCCTGCTTCAGAAGGATATTCAGAGAGGAGACTCATATTATCATTCCTATATTTCAGAAGCTTCCAGGCATCCTATTTATATTGTAAGAATTCTTTGAGGTGCAAGCACATCTTTTAAAGCTTCTGGGGATTTCCCCTCTGAAGATCTGATTCATTAACACAGGGAGCACACGTTTTTATTAAATGGCCGATAGTAGTAAAGTCATGTAGTCAAATATGAACTTTGAATTGGTTTTCTGAATGAGAATGGACCTAAAATCCCCCTGATGAATCCATGTGAAACCACAATATATGTATTCATTCATGCATACCATTGATTCAGCTACGTGTTTGTGTGTTTGCGCATGCAAATTTGTGTGTAGAGCTGTGTGTGTGTGTGTGTGTGTGTGCATGCAAGAAGTGCAGTGTTTCCCACAGACCAGGTAGCAATGTGTGGTGCCCCACTGCAGGGTTGGGGGGGGGGGGCGATTAGGGGCTGGCGGATTTGTCTCTGGGGGGGAGTTGGGGGCGGAAGGGGTTGTTGACGGGGGGGAAGGGTTGGTACGGGATTACGGGCTGGCGGAGTTGTTGACGGGGGGTGGGGGGGGGGGGGGGGGGGTGACAGCCGCAGCAATTTAGTGCTCGTCCGAAGCAACGAGAGATCTAACGGGTATTTTTCTTTTTTGGGCGTGACATTTGTTGCGTGTGTGTGACAGCGTGAGATATTTATACTTAAAAATCGCGTTAAAATAAAAATAAATAAGAAAAGCGGAATCAACCAATTTGTGGCGCAGCACCACACATTGGTCTATGTATGGGGAACACTGAAGTGTGTGTGTGTGTGTGTGTGTGTGTGTGTGTGTGTGTGTGTGTGTGTGTGTGTGTGTGTGTGTTAGTGAGCGATTTAAGCGATTTGTAGGGTTAGGGTTATTAAATGACAATGTAATTAATTTATCAATTAATACCTTAACTTGTTAACATGAACACTGTGAATAATGATTACTTTTAGTTAACTATTAATGAACTGTTGGTGTTAATGCTTATTACTGCCTTAACTATTTATTATTTGTTATTAATGTCCCCTTATTGTGAACCAGCTGGTGAACAGGTGAACAGGTGAACAGGTGTTCTGATTGTTGGTGAGATGTGACCTCCTCTCCGCTCTTCCCTCTCCACTCTCAGATTACTATCAGAGGCTATCAGAACCGGATCTGCTCACCTGGAACCATTCCAATGTTTCCATTTCCTTTCAGAACGTGTATGAAACGTTAGGCTGCTGCTTGGGTCCTCAGTCTGTGGTTGTGTCTGTAGTGTGTGGTTTATTGTGTACTTCTGCTTATGGTTTTGATTTGCCTGCTTGGTGAGTCGATAGAAACTCTTCTCTGAGTGCATTGAGACACAAATCTCTAGAATCTTGAATCATCAACCGGATGAGAGAGAGACAGGGAACCAGGACCAGAACCAGGACAAGAACCAGGACTAGAACCAGGACTAGAACCAGGACTAGAACCAGGACCAGAACCAGGACTAGAACCAGGACCAGAACCAGGACAAGAACCAGGACTAGAACCAGAACCAGGACCAGGACTAGAACCAGGACCAGAACCAGGACCAAAGCCTAGAACCAGAACTAGAACCAGAACCAGAACCAGAACCAGAACCAGGACCAGAACCAGGACTAGAACCAGGACTAGAACCAGGACCAAAGCCTAGAACCAGAACTAGAACCAGAACCAGAACCAGGACCAAAGCCTAGAACCAGAACTAGAACCAGGATCAGAACCAGAACCAGGACTAGAACCAGGACCAAAGCCTAGAACCAGAACTAGAACCAGGACCAGAACCAGAACCAGGACTAGAACCAGGACTAGAACCAGGACCAGGACCAGAACCAGGACTAGAACCAGAACCAGAACCAGGACCAGAACCAGAACCAGGACCAGAACCAGGACTAGAACCAGGACTAGAACCAGGACCAGAACCAGGACTAGAACCAGGACTAGAACCAGGACCAGAACCAGGACTAGAACCAGGACTAGAACCAGGACCAGAACCAGGACTAGAACCAGGACCAGAACCAGGACCAGGACTAGAACCAGGACTAGAACCAGGACTAGAACCAGGACCAGAACCAGGACTAGAACCAGGACTAGAACCAGGACCAGAACCAGGACTAGAACCAGGACTAGAACCAGGACCAGAACCAGGACTAGAACCAGGACTAGAACCAGGACCAGAACCAGGACTAGAACCAGGACTAGAACCAGGACCAGGACCAGGACTAGAACCAGGACTAGAACCAGGACCAAAGCCTAGAACCAGAACTAGAACCAGGACCAAAGCCTAGAACCAGGACCAGAACCAGGACTAGAACCAGGACTAGAACCAGGACTAGAACCAGGATCAGAACCAGAGCTAGAACCAGGACCAGAACCAGGACTAGAAGCAGAACTAGAACCAGGACCAAAGCCTAGAACCAGAACCAGGACCAGAACCAGGACTAGAACCAGGACCAGAACCAGGACTAGAACCAGGACCAGAACCAGGACCAGAACCAGGACCTAGAACCAGGACTAGAACCAGGACCAGGACTAGAACCAGGACTAGAACCAGGACCAGAACCAGGACTAGAACCAGGACCAGAACCAGGACTAGAACCAGGACCAGAACCAGGACCAGAGCCTAGAACCAGAACCAGGACCAGAACCAGGACTAGAACCAGGACCAGAACCAGGACTAGAACCAGGACTAGAACCAGGACCAGGACTAGAACCAGGACCAGAACCAGGACCAGAACCAGGACTAGAACCAGAACCAGGACCAGAACCAGGACTAGAACCAGGACCAGAACCAGGACTAGAACCAGGACTAGAACCAGGACCAGAACCAGGACTAGAACCAGGACTAGAACCAGGACCAGAACCAGGACTAGAACCAGGACTAGAACCAGGACCAGAACCAGGACTAGAACCAGGACTAGAACCAGAACTAGAACCAGGACCAAAGCCTAGAACCAGAACTAGAACCAGGACTAGAACCAGGACCAGAACCAGAACCAGAACCAGGACTAGAACCAGGACTAGAACCAGGACTAGAAGCAGAACTAGAACCAGGACCAAAGCCTAGAACCAGAACTAGAACCAGGACTAGAACCAGGACCAGAACCAGGACTAGAACCAGGACTAGAACCAGGACCAGAACCAGGACTAGAACCAGGACCAGAACCAGGACTAGAACCAGGACTAGAACCAGGACTAGAACCAGGACTAGAACCAGGACTAGAAGCAGAACTAGAACCAGGACCAAAGCCTAGAACCAGAACTAGAACCAGGACTAGAACCAGGACCAGAACCAGGACTAGAACCAGGACTAGAACCAGGACTAGAACCAGGACCAGGACCAGGACTAGAACCAGGACTAGAACCAGGACTAGAACCAGAACTAGAACCAGGACCAAAGCCTAGAACCAGAACTAGAACCAGGACTAGAACCAGGACCAGAACCAGAACCAGAACCAGGACTAGAACCAGGACTAGAACCAGGACTAGAAGCAGAACTAGAACCAGGACCAAAGCCTAGAACCAGAACTAGAACCAGGACTAGAACCAGGACCAGAACCAGGACTAGAACCAGGACTAGAACCAGGACCAGAACCAGGACTAGAACCAGGACCAGAACCAGGACTAGAACCAGGACTAGAACCAGGACTAGAACCAGGACTAGAACCAGGACTAGAAGCAGAACTAGAACCAGGACCAAAGCCTAGAACCAGAACTAGAACCAGGACTAGAACCAGGACCAGAACCAGGACTAGAACCAGGACTAGAACCAGGACCAGAACCAGGACTAGAACCAGGACCAGAACCAGGACCAGAACCAGAACCAGGACCAGAACCAGGACTAGAACCAGGACTAGAACCAGAACTAGAACCAGAACCAGAACCAGGACTAGAACCAGGACTAGAACCAGGATCAGAACCAGGACCAGAACCAGGACTAGAACCAGGACCAGAGCCAGGACCAAAACCTAGAACCAGAACTAGAACCAGGACTAGAACCAGGACTAGAACCAGGACCAGAACCAGGACCAGAACCAGGACCAGAACCAGGACTAGAACCAGGACCAGAACCAGGACTAGAACCAGGACCAGAACCAGGACTAGAACCAGGACTAGAACCAGGACCAGAACCAGGACCAGAACCAGGACCAGAACCAGGACTAGAACCAGGACCAGAACCAGGACTAGAACCAGGACCAGAACCAGGACTAGAACCAGGACTAGAACCAGGACCAGAACCAGGACCAGAACCAGGACTAGAACCAGGACTAGAACCAGGACCAGAACCAGGACTAGAACCAGGACTAGAACCAGAACCAGGACCAGAACCAGGACTAGAACCAGGACCAGAACCAGGACCAGGACTAGAACCAGGACTAGAACCAGGACTAGAACCAGGACTAGAACCAGGACCAGAACCAGGACCAGAACCAGGACTAGAACCAGGACTAGAACCAGAACTAGAACCAGGACTAGAACCAGGACTAGAACCAGGACTAGAACCAGGACCAGAACCAGGACTAGAACCAGGACTAGAACCAGAACCAGAACTAGAACCAGGACCAGAACCAGGACTAGAACCAGGACCAGAACCAGGACCAGAACCAGGACCAGAACCAGGACTAGAACCAGGACCAGAACCAGGACTAGAACCAGGACCAGAACCAGGACTAGAACCAGGACTAGAACCAGGACCAGAACCAGGACCAGAACCAGGACTAGAACCAGGACTAGAACCAGGACCAGAACCAGGACTAGAACCAGGACTAGAACCAGGACCAGGACTAGAACCAGGACCAGAACCAGGACTAGAACCAGGACCAGGACCAGAACCAGGACCAGAACCAGGACTAGAACCAGGACCAGAACCAGGACTAGAACCAGGACCAGAACCAGGACTAGAACCAGGACTAGAACCAGGACCAGAACCAGGACTAGAACCAGGACCAGAACCAGGACCAGAGCCAGGACCAAAACCAAAACCTAGAACCAGGACCAGAACCAGGACCAGAACCAGGACTAGAACCAGGACCAGAACCAGGACCAGAACCAGGACTAGAACCAGGACCAGAACCAGGACTAGAACCAGGACTAGAACCAGGACCAGAACCAGGACTAGAACCAGGACCAAAACCTAAAACCAGAACTAGAACCAGGACCAGGACTAGAACCAGGACTAGAACCAGGACTAGAACCAGGACCAGGACTAGAACCAGGACTAGAACCAGGACTAGAACCAGAACCAGGACTAGAAGCAGGACCAGAACCAGGACTAGAACCAGGACCAGAACCAGGACTAGAACCAGGACTAGAACCAGGACCAGAACCAGGACCAGAACCAGGACTAGAACCAGGACCAAAACCTAAAACCAGAACTAGAACCAGGACCAGGACTAGAACCAGGACTAGAACCAGGACTAGAACCAGGACATGAACCAGGACCAGAACCAGGACTAGAACCAGGACCAGAACCAGGACCAGAACCAGGATCAGAACCAGGACTAGAACCAGGACCAGAACCAGGACTAGAACCAGGATCAGAACCAGGACTAGAACCAGGACTAGAACCAGAACCAGAACCAGGACCAGAACCAGGACCAAAACCTAGAACCAGAACCAGAACCAGGACTACACTAGATTCACGTTGTTGTCCTTCTCCCCGGAGCAGAGGATGGAGAACGGTGGAGGTGCAGACCCGTCGCCGGGCGGGGGCCCGGGCGGGGCCCCGGAGGTGGTGGATGCGGACGCCCTGTGGGAGAAGGTGGAGTGTAAACGCCATGAGCTGACCCGGGCCATCTCCCCGGGGAAGCTGACCCCCTACCTGAGGCAGTGCAGGGTGCTGGACGAGCAAGACGAGGACGAGATCCTCAACTCCATGCTGCTGCCCTCCAAGGCCAACCGCACCAGTGAGCACTATCTCCCAGTTCACTATCACCACCACAACCCAGTTCACTATCACCACCACAACCCAGTTCACTATCACCACCACAACCCAGTTCACTATCACTATCACCACCACAACCCAGTTCACTATCACCACCACAACCCAGTTCACTATCACTATCACCACCACAACCCAGTTCACTATCACCACCACAACCCAGTCCACTATCACCACCACAACCCAGTCCACTATCACCACCACAACCCAGTTCACTATCACTATCACCACCACAACCCAGTTCAATATCACCACCACAACCCAGTCCACTATCACCACCACAACCCAGTCCACTATCACCACCACAACCCAGTTCACTATCACTATCACCACCACAACCCAGTTCACTATCACCACCACAACCCAGTTCACTATCACCACCACAACCCAGTTCACTATCACCACCACAACCCAGTTCACTATCACTATCACAACCCAGTCCACTATCACCACCACAACCCAGTTCACTATCACCACCACAACCCAGTTCACTATCACCACCACAACCCAGTTCACTATCACCACCACAACCCAGTTCACTATCACCACCACAACCCAGTTCACTATCACCACCACAACCCAGTTCACTATCACCACCACAACCCAGTTCACTATCACCACCACAACCCAGTTCACTATCACCACCACAACCCAGTTCACTATCACTATCACAACCCAGTCCACTATCACCACCACAACCCAGTTCACTATCACTATCACCACCACAACCCAGTCCACTATCACTATCACCACCACAACCCAGTTCACTATCACTATCACCACCACAACCCAGTCCACTATCACCACCACAACCCAGTTCACTATCACCACCACAACCCAGTTCACTATCACCACCACAACCCAGTTCACTATCACCACCACAACC
Source organism: Micromesistius poutassou (assembly GCF_964030765.1). Classification (NCBI taxonomy): domain Eukaryota; kingdom Metazoa; phylum Chordata; class Actinopteri; order Gadiformes; family Gadidae; genus Micromesistius; species Micromesistius poutassou. The sequence continues at coordinate 10,619 of NW_028179304.1, read as the reverse complement.
CAGTTCACTATCACCACCACAACCCAGTCCACTATCACCACCACAACCCAGTCCACTATCACCACCACAACCCAGTTCACTATCACTATCACCACCACAACCCAGTTCACTATCACCACCACAACCCAGTTCACTATCACCACCACAACCCAGTTCACTATCACCACCACAACCCAGTTCACTATCACTATCACAACCCAGTCCACTATCACCACCACAACCCAGTTCACTATCACCACCACAACCCAGTTCACTATCACCACCACAACCCAGTTCACTATCACCACCACAACCCAGTTCACTATCACCACCACAACCCAGTTCACTATCACCACCACAACCCAGTTCACTATCACCACCACAACCCAGTTCACTATCACCACCACAACCCAGTTCACTATCACTATCACCACCACAACCCAGTTCACTATCACCACCACAACCCAGTTCACTATCACCACCACAACCCAGTCCACTATCACCACCACAACCCAGTTCACTATCACCGACACAACCCAGTTCACTATCACCACCACAACCCAGTTCACTATCACCACCACAACCCAGTTCACTATCACCACCACAACCCAGTTCACTATCACCACCACAACCCAGTCCACTATCACCACCACAACCCAGTTCACTATCACTATCACCACCCCAACCCAGTCCACTATCACCACCACAACCCAGTTCAATATCACTATCACCACCACAACCCAGTTCACTATCACCACCACAACCCAGTTCACTATCACCACCACAACCCAGTTCACTATCACCACCACAACCCAGTTCACTATCACTATCACAACCCAGTCCACTATCACCACCACAACCCAGTTCACTATCACCACCACAACCCAGTTCACTATCACTATCACCACCACAACCCAGTTCAATATCACCACCACAACCCAGTTCACTATCACTATCACAACCCAGTTCACTATCACCACCACAACCCAGTTCACTATCACCACCACAACCCAGTTCACTATCACCACCACAACCCAGTCCACTATCACCACCACAACCCAGTTCACTATCACCACCACAACCCAGTTCACTATCACCACCACAACCCAGTTCACTATCACCACCACAACCCAGTTCACTATCACCACCACAACCCAGTTCACTATCACTATCACCACCACAACCCAGTTCACTATCACCACCACAACCCAGTTCACTATCACCACCACAACCCAGTCCACTATCACTATCACCACCACAACCCAGTTCACTATCACCACCACAACCCAGTTCACTATCACCACCACAACCCAGTTCACTATCACTATCACAACCCAGTCCACTATCACCACCACAACCCAGTTCACTATCACCACCACAACCCAGTTCACTATCACTATCACCACCACAACCCAGTTCAATATCACCACCACAACCCAGTTCACTATCACTATCACAACCCAGTTCACTATCACCACCACAACCCAGTTCACTATCACCACCACAACCCAGTTCACTATCACCACCACAACCCAGTCCACTATCACCACCACAACCCAGTTCACTATCACCACCACAACCCAGTTCACTATCACCACCACAACCCAGTTCACTATCACCACCACAACCCAGTTCACTATCACCACCACAACCCAGTTCACTATCACTATCACCACCACAACCCAGTTCACTATCACCACCACAACCCAGTTCACTATCACCACCACAACCCAGTCCACTATCACTATCACCACCACAACCCAGTTCACTATCACCACCACAACCCAGTTCACTATCACCACCACAACCCAGTTCACTATCACCACCACAACCCAGTTCACTATCACCGACACAACCCAGTCCACTATCACCACCACAACCCAGTCCACTATCACCACCACAACCCAGTTCACTATCACTATCACCACCACAACCCAGTCCACTATCACCACCACAACCCAGTTCACTATCACCACCACAACCCAGTTCACTATCACCACCACAACCCAGTTCACTATCACCACCACAACCCAGTTCACTATCACTATCACCACCACAACCCAGTTCACTATCACCACCACAACCCAGTTCACTATCACTATCACCACCACAACCCAGTCCACTATCACTATCACCACCACAACCCAGTCCACTATCACCACCACAACCCAGTTCACTATCACCACCACAACCCAGTTCACTATCACCACCACAACCCAGTTCACTATCACCACCACAACCCAGTTCACTATCACTATCACCACCACAACCCAGTCCACTATCACCACCACAACCCAGTTCACTATCACCACCACAACCCAGTTCACTATCACTATCACCACCACAACCCAGTTCACTATCACCACCACAACCCAGTTCACTATCACCACCACAACCCAGTTCACTATCACCATCACCACCACAGTAGGAGTCAAAGCACCAATATCTTAGTTTAGTGGCTCTGGTAGAAGTTAATCACTTGAGTCATATTCATAATGTAGCGCACATAACATGTAAAAAAGAAAATATATAGGATAACATTTCGGTAACCATGGTAACAGATGTTCGATAGCTTACTAGCCATTACTTTACACTACTGGCCATTCGTTGGCTTTGAGGAATGACGTTGTTTATCTGTCCTTGGCGTTGCCAGGCCGACTGCTGGACATCCTCCACACCAAGGGCGAGCGAGGGGTGGTGTCGTTTCTGGAGAGCCTGGAGTTCCACTACCCAGAGCTCTACAAGAGGGTGACGGGCAAGGAGCCCACGCCGCGCTTCTCCACCATCGTAGGTGAGGCCAGGGCCCCCCGCCCACAGGGGCCCCCACCCACAGGGGCACCCACCCACAGGGGCCCCCCGCCCACAGGGACCCCCGCCCACAGGGGCCCCCGCCCACAGGGGCCCCCGCCCACAGGGGCCCCCGCCCACAGGGGGCACCACACCGCAGAACGACAGAGCAGAACGACAGAGCAGAACGACACAGAGCAGAACGACAGAACCTGGGGGAGGGAATCAGCTGATCTGCAGAACAGGAAGATTTCATTTGCCAAGATTTTTCAAGATGTTACCTGGATGTGTTACCTTGTGTGTTACCTGGGTGTGTTACCTGGGTGTGTTACCTAGTGTGTTACCTGGGTGGT
>NW_028179305.1:12500-13666 GCF_964030765.1 Micromesistius poutassou | reverse complement strand
AGAGAGAGAGAGAGATTATACATAGACCCAACACACTTACATTCAGGGCATCAGACGCTTTTATCCAAATAAGCACCTTTGTCAGAAGAAAGAGAATCAATCTATCGCTGTCGGTTCTGTTCATGGAACCAAGTGCAACACAACACAGACACTGTCAAGGAAACTGAAGCTTAAGAACGTTTCTACTGTACCTGCTAGACCAGTAAGCTGTACCATACTATATATCACTTCCAAGGTACAATTGCAACACTGCATTATATTCTAAACGAGACGTTATGAATGTTTATGCTTAGTGTCTCATTGTTTCATACGTACTATGTTTTCATTCATATATACCGGTAGTATTTTGTATTCTATTCTATTTTTGTATGATTGTTTTTTTTTCTAACAGGTCGACATCATTGTTTCCTTGGTTTGATTTTGGAACTGCTTGGGCAAAGTAAATGTTTCTTCTCCTTGCCAATAAAGCTCTTTTGAATTGAACTGAATTGAATTGAGAGCCATAGGGACAGAGAAAGAGAAGGAAGCGAGAGAGAGAGAGAGAGAGAGAGAGAGAGAGAGAGAGAGAGAGAGAGAGAGAGAGATAAAGAGACAGTGGGAGACAGCGAGAGACGGCAAAAGAGAGAGGGAGAGAGCGAGAGAACGAGAGAGAGAGAGAGAGTACAGAATCAATGACCGCTGTCCAGACAAAGAAAGTGGTGGATAGGTATTGATGAATACGAGCGCTGGAACAAGACACAAATAGTTTACCACGGTGTCATCAGTGAAGTCACTCTTAATTAACGTAGGAGTATCTTCCTTTGTGAAAAAAATCAATTGTGTATTAAAATGGTCTTGTTCTGAAGGCATTTTGTTTTCCTTTCAAGAGCGGATGTGTCATCAAGGTGGAAAAATTATTCAAATACAATTTTAAAGGAAGTGATAAAAAGGCCTGGAGACGAAGGGAGGTTCGGGTTGTGTTCCAGAACGTAGACAGCACCGTGGTCGGCTAACTGACAGCCACAACAAAGGCTGTGCCAGATATTAGTCATATTCACTTCCAATCCGCTCCCTGGCCCTGGTGTGTGACTCATTCACCGGACGTTTAGGGCATCTGTATGACCAAGAGTTGACACTGACACACACAAACACACACACATGCACGCATGCAGATGCACACCAAATTA
>NW_028179305.1:2500-5000 GCF_964030765.1 Micromesistius poutassou | reverse complement strand
CGAGCGAGGGAGCACCGGAGAGACAGAGAGAGAGAGAGAGCGAGCATGAGAGAGAGGATGGCAAGATTGGAAGAGCGGGTAGAGGGAAAGGAAAGCAGGCGAAAGAGGCAACGCACAAGCAGAGATGGATGAGGTAAAAGAGTTATCACATAAATAGACGCTTCCAATAGAAGAACGTTTTTTTTGGGGGGGGGAAGACGAAGAACAGAAACACAAAAAAAAGTGTTTATTGAGAGGGTTGGGCGATTGAAGGCAGGATACGGGCGCTGCGGAGCGTAACAAACAGGAGGAAAGAGACAAACAACGGCAATCCAGATATGACTAGACAATGAGAGGAGAGAGAGCGCTTGACAACCAGGATAACAAGCCCTGGAGCGGAGCCCAGATTACAGAGCAGGCAGAGCGAAGCAATCAAAGATGGAGGCCAGGAGGACGAACAGGGGAGAGGAGACGAGATCTGAAACAGGACTAGCGGAGGAGGGCTAAGGTGATAGCGCCAACGCTGTAGCTCACTTCAAAACACAAGAGGACGCCGCGGTTTTCAAAGGGTCCAGACGTGCTGACTGCCGTTTGTGTGTGTTCACTAAGGTTCCTCATTTCAGACATGAAGGAGACACAGGCCCTTCTGGTTGTACCCAAAACCACAGCCTCCAGCCTCCGTCTGGAGGTGCACAGTCAGTCATTATCCCTGCAGAATGCTGGTGGCTAGCCGGCGAGGTAGTGGACGTCCTCTGTATGGAGGCCCCCGGGCCCAGAGACCTGATGGCAGACCTGTGGCCTCATCCCACCGCTCTGCTATTCAGGAGGCTTCCTCCTTAGGTTAGCGTTAGCTTCCTCGTTAGGTTAGCGTTAGCTTCCTCGTTAGGTTAGTGTTAGCTTCCTCGTTAGGTTAGCGTTAGCTTCCTCGTTAGGTTAGCGTCAGCTTCATCGTTAGGTTAGCATCAGCTTCATCGTTAGGTTAGCGTTAGGTTAGCGTTAGGTTAGCGTTAGCTTCCTCGTTAGGTTAGCGTTAGTGAAAGGGCTTCACAAAGGGAGACGGCTCGCAGGCGACAGACTGCGTTACGTTGTAAACCGTTTGCTCTTGAACGGGTCAGAATGGGTTTGCTACAATTAAACTATTTACTTATCGGTAATACGTTGTTTTATTTGCATTCGTAATTTGATTACACCTATACATATAAATATACAACAAATGTTTACACACACACACACACACATAATATATATATATATATAAACACAAATATACACACACACATACATATATAGGCTACATGTATATATATATATATATATATATATATATATATACACACATATATACATATAAACACACATAGGCCTATATATATTTTTATATAAAACAATAGAATATTTGATTGATTACCAACTACAGCTGGCGCTCCACCATCAACATGCATCGTGTTGTAGCTGTTGTTGTTGTTATTGTCTGCTTGTTTCTGTCCGCCGCTCGTGGTAAAGCTGCCCAGTAAACGTCGGACCAAACAGAAAACTGCACCGCAGTGATTTTCCTTTACAGGCCCCCCCCCCCCACAGAAGGCCTGCGCTGCCCCTCTATGAAACGGTCTGGCGGTTTTTAGACCAACACACATTGTGTCACAGGCGGCCGCGTTTCCAACTAAAAACCCGGCGAATTGGATTCTGTTTACTGTTCACGGTGCGCGCCGCACATTCCGCTTTGATGTCAGGTTTGTTTACCTCTGAAAACAGGCGGCGGAGGCTGATGGGAGCTGCTACCCGTCGGGCCGTTATCAGTCAAACAGATACTTTGGAGAATGTTTTTTCCACGTAGAAAGTGTGTTTTTTCGGATGGGCTTGGAATGCAGCATTAGCTCTATTCCTGCTCACTTGAACGCGGAAATAAAACAGGAATGTGCGGATGAATGCACCTGCTTGGTGTGGTGTTTTGTAGCCCCTCAGGGCTGCTGTTAAAGGTCCCCACATCCCACTATTAGACACACGGACCTGGGAGGACTTTTATTGGTTGGTGAAGGCCTTTCGCTGGCTGAACGGCTTGAGTTTGACCCGTTACAACTGGCTGTTGGACCTTTGTATTGCCATGCCAATCCCCTCACCTCTTAGTCTAATAAAATGTGTTCATGAATGATCGAATGAATTAGTGATGGCTTCAAACCAGAACACATTTGCTCAGTGTTTTAGGTGTTCCATTACCCTCTCCTCTCCTCTGTCTCTCTCTCTCACACTCTCTCTCTCTCTCTCTCTCACTCTCTCTCTGTATCTCTTCTCACCTTCTCTGCCCTTTCTTTTCTTCCACGAGACAATGGGGAAAGAGATTGGATAAAACATAATATCTAAACTTAACTTCAAAGACGTTTTTTAAACTTGAAATGTCTCCTCTCTCCTAGATAGGTCTACGGGGCTTTAGTGAAAAGCGCCTGGGTTTTGATTATGTGTGTGTGTGTGTGTGTGTGCGTGTGTATGTGGGTGTGTGTATGTTTGTCTGTGCTTATGTCTGTGT
>NW_028179306.1:0-13746 GCF_964030765.1 Micromesistius poutassou | reverse complement strand
TCTTGTCTTGCTAAGGTAATGCCTCAGCAAGTAGTTCATGCAGAACAAGATGGCTGAGCTTCCACGTGACCTTCGGTGACCCGGGCAAAGTGTTACCATATTTGTTGTGTGTGTGTTACATGTGTCTGATCCATATGTTACCCCTCAGAGCAAACACATGTTCTCCAGAGCAGGAGAATCATAGGATCACATCTGCTGGCGTCTCTCTGCCCTGAGCACAGAGCAGATAGAGAGAGAGAGAGAGAGCGTGCGTGCGAGTGTGTATGGATGAAGGATGCACGCACGCCACGCACGCACACACACCACACACACACACACACGCACACACACGCACACACACACACCACAGTCATGCACACACACACACACACACACACACACACACAGTCATGCAGGCTAAGCACAGATCAAATGGTCCGAGCCCTTCTCCCCTATAAATCAAAAGCATTGAGATTCCCATTTTCAATGACGGTATTAAAAAGAAAGTGGCCGTAAAAAAAAAGAGAAGAAAAAGAATTCCCTCATCCTAAGATCACTTCGAAAAGACCCCCCCCCAAAAAAAATACATTGTAATGTCCCATTTAATCCTATTGCGGTTGCCATAACAGCTTTACCCCCGTTAATTATTTCCAAATCTTAAACAAATATATAAGGTACAGCTTTTCAATTGGATTTCAATGTGCAAGTCAGGCCTCCTGAGGCGGGAGTGTCTGCCGCTCTGGATCCATTTTTACTCGCGGTAATCAAATGACGGGTAATGTAGGCTGTGTGTTTTCTGGGGAAAAAGAAGGTGGTGGGGGGGGTGGGGGGGGGGGCGGGGGGGGGGGGTGGGGTAGCATCCTTAGAAAGATAAGAAATCAGTTCCTCTTTCGTGTTTTCTGTGTTTTTTCTCCCCCCTCTCTCTCTCTCTCTCTCTCTCATTTGATTAAATCTGTGGCGGGTATTCTTCATAGTGCTCACTTTGAGGGCTCACAACCCACCAGAAACAACATGGAGAGAGAGACCGGGACAGTGTTGGAGCCGAACGCAGAACATGAAGGGGGAGTGAAACAAGTAAGGGAGGGAGGGAGGGAGAAAGAGGGGAGGGAGGTCGGTTTGGTTAAAGCACAGCTATTGTTTTTATTTCTGTTTCTCAAGCCGTCTCCTATTAAAGAATTACTTTGTATGAACTACAGTTCAACAGACCCTATCTTTTTATGGGTCACTATACACAAGAGCTAGCCTATATGAGGTGGGCTTGTGTTAAATTAATGTGTTTACGTTACTTTGTGAATATCAACCGCGCTTAAGTCCCTCTAAAAAACGCTGTAAATACCTTTCCACAAAACAGGAGCGGCCGCTAGTGTTAAAAGTGTCTCCGGGTGATTTACAGTTGCACCGATGGGGTTTTATATGGCAATTAAATATTTATCCTGCACAAATATGAACCTGTTTCAACTGCGGGAGTGGCGCCTATTACCAGGGCTCTAGAAAATAACATTCACTGAGCCATGTTGTTTTATTTTAATAAATAAAATACATAATGGCTATCCGGGAAACCCGCCATCAAATCGATGCAATCATGCAAATAAAATCGATGCTTTCATGGGGTCGACTAATCAAAAGACCTTATTCAAATTCACAAGCGGGTAACGAACAACAGGTAAACAGCTCTACAACAGCCTCGGCAGGGGTGATCGGTAAAAACTCCCAGGCCCTGAGGGCTGGGTGGGAGGGGAGCTGGGTGGAACCGGACTGATGGGTCGAGCTGTCAAAGCGGTGACTGATTGACCCCCGGGACACGGGTTATATCTCCAACCCAGAGGTTTCTACGACCGGCGGGTGCTGCAGAAGTTAGAGTAAGAAAAAAACAATAAAAGCAGCAGCCTGGGTGCTGATGGACAGTCACCTTTGGTGTCACCTGTGGAAGGAGAGGTGACGGCTCCCCTCCTCGCGGTGGGTGTCTCACAGCGGAACAAGTGTGTGCCTTTATGTCGCCCTTTAACTCTGGCTGACACGAATGAGGAATTGTTTCTTGTTGGAAAAACAGCTTTTGGTCATTTTTTAGAATCCAATTTTAGAGAGCAACGAGACGACAGGCAGCAGGAGAAGAATGAGGAGCGACAGGTTTGAACTCTCAAACCAGTGCTTTGATATAGAGTAAAAAAACACAACATTTTATTCTCAAACAATAGTCTATTTTATACCCAGTGTTTCCCCCTTCGATGTTGCCAGCAGGGGCTGAGGTGTGTGTGTGTGTGTGTGTGTGAGTGTTTGTGTGTGAGGGGCACGGTGCTGAGGTGTGTGTGTGTGTGTGTGTGTGTGTGTGTGTGTGTGAGTGTTTGTGTGTGAGGGGCACGGTGCTGAGGTGTGTGTGTGTGTGTGTGAGGTGCACGGTGCTGAGGCGTGTGTGTGTCCGGTGTGTGTGTGTGTGTGTGTGTGTGTGTGTGTGTGAGGTCCACAGTATTGAGGTGTGTGTGTGTGTGTGTGTGTGTGTGTGTGTGTGCAGTGCATGGTGCTGAGGTGTGTGTGTGTGTGTGTGTGTGTGTGTGCGGTGCACGGTGCTGAGGTGTGTGTGTGTGTGTGTGTGTGTGTGTGTGTGTGTGTGTGTGTATGTGTGTGTGTGTGTGTGTGTGAGGTGCACGGTGCTGAGGTGTGTGTGTGTGTGTGTGAGGTGCACGGTGCTGAGGCGTGTGTGTGTCCGGTGTGTGTGTGTGTGAGGTCCACAGTATTGAGGTGTGTGTGTGTGTGTGTGTGTGTGTGTGTGTGCAGTGCACGGTGCTGAGGTGTGTGTGTGTGTGTGTGTGTGTGCGGTGTACGGTACTGAGGTGTGTGTGTGTGTGTGTGTGTGTGTGTGTGTGTGTGTGTGTGCAGTGCACGGTGCTGAGGTGTGTGTGTGTGTGTGTGTGCGGTGTACGGTACTGAGGTGTGTGTGTGTGTGTGTGTGTGTGTGTGTGCAGTGCACGGTGCTGAGGTGTGTGTGTGTGTGCGGTGCACGGTGCTGAGGTGTGTGTGTGTGTGTGTGCGGTGCACGGTGCTGAGGTGTGTGTGTGTGTGTGTGTGTGTGGGTGTGTGTGTGTGTGTGCAGTGCACGGTGCTGAGGTGTGTGGGTGTGTGTGTGCTGTGCACTGTGCTGATGTGCGCAGGCGCAGGGAGGTTGTAGGGTGATCACTGAATCTAGTGGGACTCGGCTGCATTCCAACAGAGCGGTCTCACACAGTGGTACGACAAAATAACATTTCAAGAAACAGCATGCGCGTGCACTATGTGCGCATGCTAAGCGTCTCTGGCATTAACGTTAGCACAAACACAGTTCTCAGTCTGCAATATGTAGACGGTCCATCGCCTGGGTTTCATAACACTGTAACTTCTCAAACATGTAGGCTACCTCGTTATTAAGTCCCTTGTTCTCTTCATGCCTCCTAGTCCAAAGCCATCCATGAGCTAATGCCACCTACAGGATCATCATGCATGTTTTATTCTTCTATAGCAGAATACTATTTTGCTGTCAGTATTGTTCCACATTATTTCTCCAATGACAATGTAACAATTGAAGGGGTGCAGTAGGGGCCACACATGATGTGAACAAATAGCATTTGATTAATACACATGGAACCATACTTGTTTTGCATGAATGATACAGTGGAACGAGTAATCCACTGGTGGTGCAGCGCCACAGCTGGATGCATGCAGTGGAAACACTGAACTCCATTCAAGGGGAACGCGTCGGTCGTCAACGAGGCTGATCCGTGCGGCGGCAGCAGCCCCTTTAGATTACAGATTACAGCCCAATCTAAAGGAGAACCAAGACATGTTTACATTCCTTCAGCCGGTCTTTCTCACAGAGAGCCGAGTCGCCCGAGGCAAACAAGTCATTGGACTCCTTTGCTTTTCTTGTCTTCTCTTTTTTTCCCAGGTCAGGCCAGGACCTCGCTCCCCTCCTTGTTCTGCCGTCTCTGCCTTGTTCGGTATGCAACCTGTGCTGGCTCGCCCGGGCCATGTTCCACCTCTAACCCCCCCCCCCCACCAGCACCGACATGGAGAATGAAGGCGGCTGGCTGTCTTGTGCCACGGCAGCGTCTAAAACACGGCACTCGCCACTGAAGCTAAAGAGAGCGGATTATTACCGCCGTTATTATTCCATCAGTCCGCTAAATGAGACGATATTGAATTAGATTATGGCGGGAAAATGAGGTGTTCACACCAATACGGAGTAATCAAGGTGGTTTAAATCGAAAGATAATGAAATCTTCTGTAGCTAATCCACAGCTGGGGGGTCGGGGGGGGGGGGGGGGGGGGGGGTGGTAACTGATAACGCTTTGCAAGGCGAGCGAATGTCGATGACACGGATGGATAATCAGGAGGAGTGCAGGCGCTCGCACTAGGTACCATGAAGAGGTTAATGTCTTGCTAACGCTGAGAGGTAGAGGGGTCTATTGACCCCATGTTTACATACCGCACATCACAGGCTAATGATACTACTACTGCTGCTGCTGGACACCCAGTGGCTACTGGGCCTAATCTCCCTTCTTGTATGGATTCCTGTCACTGTCTGTGTAAAATATATATATACATTAGTTATATATTGGTGTAGTTTGTATACATAGAGGGAGAGGGAGGACTGGAAAGAGGGAGCGGGGGAGAGAAGGGAGGAAACAGTGAGAGCGTGTGAGTGTGTGAGAGAGAGAAAGAGAGAGGGAGATCTAGAGCAAGCGACACGCTCCTTAGTCAAGTGAAGGGAAAGTCGAAATCGGAAAGGCCACATATCCACCCTGAACACACACACACACACACACACACACACCACACACACACACACACAGCCTCGTTAGTTCTGATTACATTCACCTTTTTTCCCCGTGGAACTACTAGCTGTGACGAAAGGAATCTGACCACTCAGCAGTGTCAGTGTTACGTAAGGGCCTCTCTCTCTCTCTCTCTCTCTCTCTCTCTCTCTCTCTCTCTCTCTACCATGAAGACAAACGCCCGGTGTCGATCGCCCAGGGTAAAGAGGTAACCGGTCCGGCCCGCTAATGTACTGCCCACCATCGAGCGGCTCTATGGCTCTCTAAGAGTGCACGGGGAGCGCCGGTGTTTTATGACCGCTTCCTGCGTCAAAGGCTGAGCTGGGTGTGCGATCCAGTGTGGGGATGGCAACATAAATGAGGGGGGCCCACCACGGCCGTAGCCCTGTGATACCTCACTGTCCACAGGGGCAGAAGAGTAGCAAACTGATGCGGGGAGCGTAGTGAGGAGGTTGCGGTGGGAGAGAGTGTTTATCTTGACATCTTAGTTTGGAGTGCTCCGATTTTCGGCCGCAACCATGCGAGACATCCCAGGAATTTACTCCAAATGATTGTTTTGCACTTTCTGCTCCGTCTCTGTGTGAGTGGGAGAATGTGGGTGCGTTTGTGTGCGGGGGCGGTGGTATGTGTGTGTGTGTGTGCGTGTGCGTGTTTATGTGTGAAAGGGTATGCATTTCTGTTCTGTTCTACATGTGTCTCTTTCTGGGAGTACGTGTGTGTGTGTGTGTGCGTGCATGTTAGTGTGTGTTTGTGTGCACACATGAGCATGGGGATACATTTCTGTTCCTGTGGCTTGATGTGGGTGTTTGAGTGAGTGTACGTGCATATATGATCAATGATGCATGGGTTTGTGTATGCGTGTGCGGCCAGGAGCGCATATGTGCATGCACGTGTGTTGAGAGGGTGAGGGGCTTGCGTGGGTGGGTGTGTATGTATGCATGGCTGCAGGCAAAGGAGTAGAGAGGGAGTTCCCCCACATCTGTTCACCATAAGAGCTTGTTGACAGCCGCCCTCGCTCCACTCTCCCTCTCTCTCTCCCCCCTGATCCCCTCTCCATGCTCCTCACCCCGCTGCTACTCTCTCACCCTCATCTCTCTCTCCCTCCACTCCTCTCTTTGCTCTGATCCTCTCCTCTCTCTCCCCCTTTCCCGTCTCTCCTCCTCTTCTCTCTCCCCCTCCTCTCCTGGCTCCTATCCTCTCCTCTCTGTCCTCCTGGCTCTCCCTCCTCTCCTCTCCTTGCTCCCATCCTCTCCTCTGTCTCCCTTCCTGTCTCCCCCTCCTCCCCCGTCTCCGACGCTCACCCCGTCCTCGGCTCACTGTGCTCCTCTCCCCGTCTCCTGTCAGCCCTTCTATCCCCCCTGCTCATCCCTTCTCTGGATGCCGTTGCAGTGGCTCATCACGGGAGATTAAGCAGAGCTCATTTTCAGGGCTACGTTTGGAGGCAGCTCGGGTGCCGCGCCGCAAAGCCAGGTCATGGTTTTCCTAGCTTATTTTAATTGTGAATATTAAAAGAATGGGATTCACAAGGGGAGGGGATGGAATACGCTTTGCATTTAAACATGTGGTGCTCGTCTCTGTTGCAGAGTTGTTTCTCATCTCGCGACATATTATTCTATCTATCTGTCTATTAGGGGGAATGCGAAGTGCGTGGAATTATCGTTCATTTAAGCTTCCATCCGATTACCGATGCAATGAAAACAAAGTTACAGCATGTCTAAGCAACATGTATAATTCAAGCAAATAAAAATTACCGAAATCATTTTTCCAGAAGCATCAGCATCTCCACCCGCGTATGTGTGTGTGCCTGTGTGTGTGCCTGTGTGTGTGTGTGTGTGTGCCTGTATGTGTGCCTGTGTGTGTGCATGTGCGTGTGTGTGTGTTTGCGTGTGTGTATGTGTATGCATGTGTAAGAGAAAGAAGGATCACACGCCACTAAGTAGTTATCTAAGTTAAGGCCACAGCGTTTTTGCAGTAGGATTGAAAGCCACCCAAGCCTGTAATTGGGAAAAGGGCCATTTGGACTCCCCATGTTGTCCATTTGTGTTTAAAAGGGAAAACCAATCGATGGGCAGCATTAGGAGAGATCTGCAAGAGATCTAAATGGTTGCACTGGCCATAATCTTTACTTCCTGCTCAGGAGATACAGGCCTTTAATGATTGGACAGAAACCCAGAGATAGAACTAGAGGCTGTAAAACAGACCAATCAGATGGATCCGATATGACACCACAGAGCTACATATTGACCTTGTGCTCTCTTCCCCCCCCTTAAAAAGTTAAGATCTCCTATCGCCCCTGGCAACGGGCAGCTAGTTAAAACAAATCAACAATTACAAGCTGATTAAGCAACACCTCCTTTGAAGCACATTTCCTTTTTCGGCAAATTCCTTCAACCATCAATTTACACTCAGAATTAGAACTCCTTTCCATCTCTGTTGGTTATAAGCATTTGCTCATAAAATATTTTTTTCCTTCCACTCCCATTGGTGACTTGGGGTTATCCTTACATGACATCTCTCATTACATTTCACCACCTCGGGAACATTCTCACGGCATCCCGGCGCAGAGATGCGTTGCGTGATAGGCGGGTGTAACGATCTGCACATGCACATACACGTGCACATGCACCGCCCGAGAGATCCAGATACAAATCTACCGAGTCGCGCGGGGCCCCGAAAATCGGAAAAAGCTGGAGGGAGCCGAAATGACAAAACGAAAGGTAAACACCGTTTATCAAACGGAACTGCTTTTCTGTTTCTTCCCCCTTTTTCTCCCTTCATTGGGGCTCTTTTTGAATTCTAATTAGAGGTTGAAATCCACAGAGGAGCCAGACACCTGCCCTGTGCGTACTAAACCAGCGAAGCCGTCCCATCCTGGTCTCCAAGGACGTCTGCTCCTACGTCTTCCTCCGACTGTGAAGTTTTCCAACAGCTGGTAAATGATAAAAACTAAAGGGAAACGAGGCCGTGACGGCAGAGAGGGGTTTCCAGAGTTTTAGGGGGGGGGGGGAGTGGTTTTGGTTATGACTATCGCTGTGGACTGTGTGTGACCTGCTTATTTGGAGGCACGTTGTGAATCATTCGCAAACACAGGCCACGGAGAAGCAACATGTGACCGGTGTAGTGGTTAATGAAAGTGATGGTTGGTTGTGTGTGTGAGTGTGTCCGTGGGTTTTGGATATTGTACACTCATTGCGTGTGAGGCAGTAATGAAAAAGAAGCGAGGGAAAAAAAGAAGATCCTCGTCACCGGCCGGATCTGGTCTTAGGCGGTTCATCCACTAGGGGCCCTCGCTTGGAGCTCAATGAAATCACATACGACTGGAATATTACATATTGCTTTCATGTTACGTGCAAAGGCTGAATTCACCTCGCAATTCTCCTCACTCGCTGGAGAAACCCTGTTTCATATTCCCTCCCTCCCTCCCCACATTTGGCCTCTTGGCCATGTCTTGTCTTCAGGTCCGCTTTGCCTCCTCCCCATCTCAAGCCACTTTGTTCTGTCTTTAAAGTCCTCATCTTCCACACAAGCAAAGAGATTGCTTGCCTGGCCTTTGATGTGAGTGCGAATAGACGGCAGTGAGCTCTCACCTGTCAGCTTTCATGGCTGCCCCAAGGATTGACTTTGAGTCGGGGTCTGTTAAATTGGGATTGATCGCAACAACAGCAGCAGCAGCAGCAGCAGCAGCAGCAGTAGTAGTAGTAGTAGTATCACCAGCCGTACGTGTACACCACCACCCACCACCCAGCACCCCACGCGAGCCGGAGGTGGAGGCACCGACAGATTTTTTTTCTGACAGTCACACAGGTTTCTGGGGCTGGCCTCGGCCAAATGGCTCCATGTTTCATTACAGGTGAAGCAGTTTGATGTTTGCCACCAGGAGCAAGATCGTTTCCCCGGGTCGCATTTTTTATACTGCGGCATGCTGGGATGTCAAAAGATGGCAGTGCGCTACATAGGGGGAGATCCTAATGCCCATATCAATCCACAGTGAGCGGGGGCAAATTGAAAAGAGGCATAAATTGTTCGAGTAGTGCCAACTGGAGCACACCTGAATCATAAACCAATCCAATAGGGCCAGAGGATGATAGAAACTCCTGATTCCATCCTGGCCTTCTGCGCGGAGGAATAAAAGAATAAACCAGCCAAAGCTCCCCCTTCTTTTTTTTTTTTCCCAGAGAGCTATCCCGCTCACAGTGGGTGCGTTTGGAATTGAATCCTGCCTTCACCAATACAGAGGCCTCTTATTGACGAGGTGGAGAGCGCTGCTCCAGTTTCAGAATGAGGAATACCGGTATGTTCTGCTGTACCTATTACGGGAACGCTTTTGTTCGTGTTGTTCCTATAGTGTGTTCTGGAAACACAGGAAACCGAAACTTCCCTGTTTCTACATTCGGCTCCGACACGTCGTGTCAAAAGAGAGAAACCGCTGAACTTCTGATCTAAGGGGCTTTTTCTTTTTTTTACCTCTCTAAAATCAGCCACGATAAGGACAGTGGTTTCTTTAGAAATGAAATCTTAGAATAGAGTCTCCTTATCTGGAGTGATAAAATGTGGGAGAGCGAGGAAGGTATGAGAGAGAGAGACGAGAGGGAGAGAGAGCATGGGGGATCGAGAGAGAAAGGGGGGAGCAATAGAGAGAGAGAGAGATAGGGAGAGATGGAGAGTGAGAGAGAGGGGGGTGAGAGAGAGCAAGAGAGAGAGGAGAAGGTGGAGCAACAGGGGGCATTACAGGAGAAGAGCAAGAACACCGCCGCCGCCTCCATCCCTCCTCCTCCTCCTCCTCCTCCATCCCTTCTCCTCCTCCCTCCTCCTCCCTCGTCCCTCCTCCCATGGATGCTACAGTCAGCTGGGGGAAAACCAGATGAAAGCGCTGCGGCCGGATACCAGCGCTCTTTGATCGCGGCCCTTTTGTGTGATAAACACCATGCGCTGTGCCAGCCGCTGCTGCTGCTCCCAGCCGCCCGGGCGCAGCCACCGCCGCTGTGAAGGTGAGCGGGCTTTGAGCGGGGCTTCCAGCAGGACTCCTGCTGATGGCCGCTGGGCGTCGGGCCCGTGCCAGGGAGCTGTCTGTGGCACTCATCCGCACAGGGATCGTGTGAGCGGGTTGCACACACACACACACACACACACGCACGCACACACATACCTCACGTGTGTAAATATACAAAGGCATCGAGACACTCCAATCAAACAACACTCCACGGCACACACACACACACACACACATGCACGCATGTGACTTTTTTTTTTTTACAGAAACACACACACACACACACACACACATGCACCCACTAGGCACACACAGCCACTCCACCACACAGAGACAGGCATGAATGCAGAGATGTGCACAGCACACACACATATACACCCACTGGCACAGCCGCGATACCACCACATGCAAGCACACATTCATGCATATATAAATGCACATTCGCACACGCACCCACACACACACACACAGCTGCACTCGCTCTCCCCCTCTTTTTCTCTCTCTCTCTCTCTCTCTCTCTCTGCCTCTTTTAGCAGCTTCACTCCTTTTGCTCCTTCGTTGTCTTTCCTCCTCATCGGCTCCTCCAGTGTCACTCTCATCTCTCCCCCAGCCCCCCCCCTCCCTCCCTCCCTCCTCCGTCTCCTTCCTTCTTTGCCGTTCCCTTTACTCCCACCCCCCCGCCCTACACACCCCCTCACCCCCCACCTCGCTCACTCTCACCCTGGGGATCTCTTGTTTTAAAGCAGCAGCAGCAGCACGAGGAGGCTGGGATTCTTGTTACAGAAGCCCCCCCCCCTCTCACTCTTTTTCCCCACCAGCAGCAGTTCTCTGTGTGCGGCGCGGCAACCCCTATTCCAACCAATGATCATCAAGTGCTCCAGAGAAATTAACAGTGTGCTGGAGGACAGTGCATATTATCCCCTGTTATATTATATATATATATATTTTATATATATATTCTTTTTTATGCTTTGTAAAAGTAATAAAGCCATTGCATATTTCATACCCGCCGTGGCCTTTGAAACGACGGCTGCAGTAGGTGCATCAAAAAAAAACGAAACAAGAAGAGGAATGTGCTGATGTGCCGACTGAGTAAGCCCTCCATCGCCACCTCATCCCTCACTCCATACAAGCACTCGTGTATACAGTATGAAGATAGGTACGGACATGTGTTTGTATGGCGTATCTCAATACCTTTTTGTCACGCTGCACAACACAATAGCAAGGCAGCTAACGCCGCCGCCGCCACCGCCTCCGCGCTCCTCGGCCACATGGAGTCTTTAGATTCACTCCGAGGTCTGCGGGGGAGGCGGTGGGATTACGCTTGGCAACCCAGACCTGGACCCCTGGGAGATGGATAGGTGCGTGCGTACGTGTGTGGGGGGGGGGGGAGGAGGGAAGGGTGGTGGGCGTATACGTGAGAGACACACAGATGAAAAGGGAAGAAGGAGAGGGAGAGAGAGAGAGAGAGAGAGAGAGAGAGAGAGAGAGAGAGATATGGGGTGAGGAGGAATGTTTTGCATGTGTGGGAAGTGGTTTTGGCTGGCCTGGAAATTAATGATCTCAACATGTGCCACAGCAGAGAATCATCAGAAGGAAAAGTGCAGACAAAAGCACTAGCATCAGCCACGCAAGGACCACAGATGTTGAGGGGGGGGGAAGCAGCAAGCCAGGACTGTAAGCCAGAGTTAGAGAAAAAAAAATAAAACTTGTTTGTCACGATTGTTTGATATGTAACGTCAACCTTTAAAAGCCTAGAACGCCCAAAGAGAGAGGGAGAGAGAGAGAGAGAGAGAGAGAGAGCGAGAGAGAGAGAGACAGAGAAAGCGAGAGAGAAAGTGAGCGAGATAGAGAAAAAAAGAGAGAGAGCCAGAGAGAGAGAGAGAGAGAGAAATGAGAGAGCATGCTCCCAGAGACCTCAAACAAGACAACAGTGATAACTTGACTTCAGTTTAAATCAGCCCTGCGTCAGGATGATGCTGTCTGCCAAACTCTTTAGGAAGGGGAAAGAGAAGGGTTGGGGATGGGGGGAGGTTAGCCGTTTTGCTCCGTTTTACTCCACTTCAGACATCTGGGAAGTGTCAATCAGGCGGCGTGTACATGCCAATTCATTACAGTCAAGTGGGAGGGCTCTCGGGGGGGGGTGAAGAGGGCCAGAGCCTCTCTGACATGCGGAGGGGGGAGGGGGGATGGAGGACGGGGGGGGGGAGACAAGGCAACCATCGTGGCGATGTGCATATGCGCCGGCTATTAAGTAATGCATATTTCACACAGATGGGCGCTTTATGAATGTGTGTGGCTCCGAGTTCACAAGTCTCCGAGGCTGCCCCCGCCCCTCAACCTCCACCCCAACCTCCACCCCCACACACATTCACACTCAATACACACATAGACACACACATTCGCACACAATACGGCGTTGCGACCGGCCTCACCTCGGTGTGTGCAGGAGGAACATTGGAACATCTGTCAAGTGGGTGAGATAGAACGCAATCCTGCCGGACTGTAAAAGCATTTACATGTACCCCTCCCTTGCAAATAAAATCAAATCATAAAAAAAGATTGAATGAAGATGTTCGCCAGGGTGCGTACACTTACGCACACATGTGTCCTAGCCATACATACAACTACACAGTATGCAGCTGCGCAGTGTGGTTGGGTTGCGTTTTTTGTGTGTTTATGCACAACAGCCAGCCATCGTTTCCCAGTGATAGTGTGGCCAAGTGAGAGTGTGAGAGAGCCGTGTATTAGTATTTAATGTAGCGGTTATCACACATAGATAATTCAACACATTCCACGGACACCTGCGCCGGATGCATGGCAACACAATGCTACTGGGAAAGAATACGTATACATATATACACCGATACGCAGGAGCATGCAGGTGCCTGCAAGTCAATGCACACACACACACACACACACACACACACACACACACACACACACACACACACACACACACACACACACACACACACACACACACACACAGGCATACATACAAACAATATTAAACGCCTTTTCTTTATCTTCAAAACAATAGGGAGGGACCCAAGTGAGATATCACCTAGCATGTCAGAGTGTGGAGTGGGTGGGTGGGTGAGGGGGTTGTGGCTGAGGGGGTTGTGGGGGGGAGGGATAGGGGTGGTGTGGGTTGTCAGAGCACGTGAAGCGTAGCCAACGTTGTCATTGCTCCGTGCCTGTCTGCCCGGGAGAACACGCTGACAAGAGGTGAGCTCCTCCAGTACTTCTTCAGTTTGGGATCACCACTCTCAATCAAAGCTGGGAGGAGAAGGCCCCGCATAATGTGACAGATCGCCATCTCTCTGTCTATCCCCTCTCTTTGTTTGCTTTTTCTTCCACTTTGTCTCTCTCTCTGCTCTCTCTTTCAGTCTCTCTCGCTCTCTTTTGCCATCTCTCGCTCTTGCTCTGCTTCGCTGTCTTTCCCTCACTCACTCTCCCTCTCTTTCTCCCCCGGCTCTTTCTTTCCATCTCTCCCTCTCATTCGAATTTCTCCCTTTTTATCCCGCCACCCATTTCCCTTGCTCTGCTCTCTCTCTCCCTCCTTCCATCCCTCTTCCTCCTCCCCCCTCTCTCTCTCCCTCTCCTTCCATCCCTCTTCCTCTCTCCCTCCCTCGCTCTCTAGCTCTGCTCTTTTGATGGCTGTGCAGGGTTCATCCTCAGAGCATCCCCCCTGTCAGAAAACTACCTCCGGAGCCCAGACACAACAGCAGTCCAGAAGCCGGAGGAAGTGGCGCATGAGAAAGACAGACAGACAGATAGACAGACAGACAGAGTGGGGTGACAGTGAAAAAGGGGAGACGGATAGAAGGAGACAGACAGACAGGCTGATAATCCGAAAGGGGAGACGGCCACAGAGGGCAGAGTGCACACAAGGAGCCCATGGAGACAAGACAGTGATATTCAAAAGGACAGAGAAATACAAAGGGAAATTGACATGCGCATTTAGGA
>NW_028179307.1:17500-35716 GCF_964030765.1 Micromesistius poutassou | reverse complement strand
AAACGCTGGAGTAATCTCGACGCTAGGCGAAAAAACGCTGTAAAAGTTAAGCGAAAGTTTTTAATTGCTAAAGTGCTAGTGTGGATGTGGCCTTCACCGCAGCCTCCACACAGAGCTGGCCTGAGGAATCTCTCTCTCCCTCTCTTTCTCGGTCTCTCTCTCCCTGCTGTATACAAGTCATAAAAAACCTTCTTCGGTCTCGATTACATGACTCTGAGCATCGCATTGAGATGGAGAGGAAAAGATGATTTATGAAACCAGAGTAGTGCTTTTCCAATGACACTGGGGACTGGAGTGTCATCTTGCCTCCAGATGTTTGACTGATTCAGATGGGATTAGGAGCAGAAGAGGCGCAGTAGACTGAGGAAACCAGGGAGGACCAGACACACACACACACACACACACACACACACACACACACACCACACACACACACACACACTGTCATTGACACCGTCACGCCATGGCTTGGCGGACCAAGGTAAGGTCCTCTGAGATCCTGTTAAACCACTGCGGCACCAGCCTGCCCTGTATTTGTTGGCCCAGTCTGAATTGATCTCTGTCTATCTCACGGATAACAGTGGCAGTCGGGCTCTTCTCTGGCTTGGAGATAATGGGCCCCGCAGTAGCAGTTCAGAACTCTCGGGTTACGAACAATACGAACGAAACGGCCCCTCTTTTAAAGTAGTTCTGGAGGAATGTCAACAGAAAGTGTGTTTTTACTACCAATGCACTTTTATAAAGAAACAGGCCGTGACGCAAACTCTCAACCGGCGGCGTCCGGCGAAGACGTCAGATCGTTAGCGATTTTAGAGGGTACGCCGTGTTTTCCCCTAATGAAACGAAACAGGCCGACGCGTGGCTTCCTCTCTCCTCTTGAGTAATTGCAATGTGTAGGCATTTAGGCTTCCTCATGCCTCAGCACCCTACGTCAATCGCCACAGGGCCTTTGATCAGGGCCCCAAGCCACGAGTGACTGATGGTGGTGTTGGTGGTGGTCATGGGGTGCAGGGTTGGTGCTGTGTGTGTGTGTGTGTGTGGTGGTTGGGCAAACCCCTATTAAGTCCCCAAGCTACACTTACACATATCCGTAGGGGCAGGTTTTAGTGCAGGTCAGAGGTCGGCACTTGGGGACGCTGCACTCGCACACCTCGCAGCCGTAGTCGTCCTTCTCGTATCCCATGGTGCATTGCAGGGAGCAGTAGCGCTCAAGGTCGGGACAGGAGTCGTCTGCAGGAGGGGGAGACAGGAGGGGGAGACGGGGGGGGGGGGAGACGGAGAGGGGTCGGGGGGTCAACATGGGGGTGGGTGATCCATCAACGAGCATGATTAGCTAAAGGACATTCGTGAGGGGGGCGCACCGATGATGAATAGATAAGGACCTTACGCAAGGTCTACCCGGTCGCTGATGGTCTGTGGTTATCACTATTGATGTCCACGCCGGACCGATTCCCGCTCCAAAAAAAACGCACAAATAATAAACCAGTTGTCTTTGAACCGTGCGCTCATCAATTATCATGCCAGGAAGAACCACTGTGTGATCTTTGTGGCATTTACAAAAAGAAGCTGTAGAGCAACACACCCGCGAACATCCATCATGGTAAAGAATGTCACATGGCTCACGCCCCCCGCCTGTAAACGCAGCCCTGTAAAGGTCTGCTCATCCCGGAGGTTTTAACCCCTCGGCGGCCGTCCAACTTACTGCTGAGGCACTGGCAGAGCAGGCAGCCGTTGGAGTCCTGCTGGAAGCCGTACGGGCAGTCGTGGCCCGACAGCGAGCAGTTCTCCAGCGGGGGGCAGAGCAGCGGGCTCACCGTCTCGTAGGAAGGTTCTGGAAAAGAGCAGAGTGACGACAGTGAGAGGAGAAAGGGTGGTTAGGGGGAGGGGGCGGGGAGGACCAGCAGGGGGGCCCACCACTTTAACCGCGGGCATTTAGAAAAAAGAAAGCGTAGAATTACCGCGAATGTGATAATGATCATTGTCTCCTATAAAAATGTATATGTACCCCCTCTCTCCCCCACCTACTACCTCATCTAATGGCGGAGAGGGGGGGGGGGATGCTGCCAGCCAGCTGTAATAGTTACCTGTTCAAAAGCGTTTTCATTTGAAGGGTAAACTGTAATTGCAGATAAATGCCGGGCAATTACAGCAGGGTGGCTCCTACTGTTGGGGGAGGGGGGGGGGGGGGAGATTATACCTCTCCTGTCTTATTGTCTTCAATTTCAACCGCCACCCCCCTCCATCAATGAGCCGTGGAGGTGGAGGGGAAAGCAAGCTTTAGCCGCAGGCGGGGACTGTAACCGTAATGATATCTGTCCTCTGATAGTCGGTCCCATTCTGGCACTGCCCAGACAGTAGACCATGTGCTGGGTCGTACCATGTGCCGGGTCGTACCATGTGCTGGGTCGTACCATTATAATGGATTAAAGGAGTGGGCGATAACACAAACACACAAACACACAAACACACACACACACACACACACACACACACACACACACACACACACACACACACACACACACACACACACACACACACACACACACGCACACACATGAAACACATGTGCACCCCAGCAGAGCTGTTCCCGTCAACATCTCCTGCCACGTTCGGGGTGCAACGAGCTGGAACTAATTACGCGCTCCAAGGAGAGATTTTGGTCCAATGAAGTGCAATCCTGCGCTCCACGCTCGCCGCAGACTCACAAGCTCACAGGTGGGTCCCATTTTAAGTTTGGGGGGGGGGGGTGCGTGGTGGTGGGCGAGGGGTAATAAAGGAGCACAGAGTCCCTGAAGAATGCCCTGTGGCCTCGTACCTCAGACCCTTAATGGGTCCATGACGACATGCAGAGCCCTATAGAGCTACAGCAGCCTCTCACACACACCTCCTCCTCTTACAGGACGGGGTGTATGGAGAGAGACATGTATAGAAGGATCGATCTCTCTCTGTCCTTGCCTCTTTCACGCTCTCTCTCTAGCCCTCTTTCTTTCACTCTTTCTCTTCCTCTCTCTCTCTCACTCACTGTTATATAAATGTATTTATTAAATGAATCATGTTATCTGTAAATCATATTTTCTTCTATTCACTTCTATTCATTCTATTATTACACAGCCATATTATATATTTTTGTGTATATTCATTTTTGCATATTGTAAATGGATATATTTAGAGTACAAAAAGGGTGCAGTCTACCTCTCTATCTCTCTCTCTTTCTCTCTCTCCCTCAATCTCTCCATGTCACTCTAGCGGACATCCCGTACCTTCGCAGAAGGGGCAGCACTCCCCGGGGATCTTGACCGGGTTCTGGCAGCTCTGCTTGCAGGCCATGGCGGTGCAGTGGGGCTCGCCGTCCACACACTGGCAGAAGGTGCAGTCGTCCTCCTTCCACTGGTCCTCGTGGCCCAGCAGCTTGTTGTTCACCCAGCAGCTGGCCTTGGTGCTGTCCATGGAGAGCAGCTCCACGTCTGCACAGACATACACGGGGTGATGCTGGGTTACGGAAGGAGAGGAAGGAGGGCGGATGGGGTGGGGAGGGGAGGAGGGGAGGATAAGGGGAGAAGAGGAGAGGAGAGTAGAGGGCAGGAGAGGGGAGGAGAGGTGATGAGGGGAGGAGAGGATGAGGATGAGGATGAGGAGAGGCAGGGGAGGAGAGGAGAGGAGAGGAAGAGTGGGAGAGAAGAGTAGAGGGGATGAGAGGAAAGGAGTGGAGAAGAGAAGGAGAAGAGGGGATGAGAAGGAGAGGAGAGTGATAGGAGAGGAGGTGTGAGCAGAGGAGAGGACAGAAAAGGAGGAGAGGAGAGATAGATAAAATCCAGACGGCTGTAGGTAAGGACAAGAAACAGTAGAAAAGGGATGACAGTTGAAAATGATAATTATGTGAAAAGAGGAATCACATAATCACAAAGGAGTCAAACTGCTACGTGAGTTGTATCATTGTTTTGGCAAACAAAACCAAAATGTTATGTATTTTGTTCCACACACTGCTAACAGGACATGGAGTAAGTAGGAACAGGCTTTCGCCATGGGGTAGCAAACAAGCTTGCGAAACCTGGCTTGCAACAAAGAAAATGATGGATTAATGTATGATGTGAAAGTCAAAGGACCATTTAGGATGTTTTTTAGACATCTGATAGCCTGAACCATGGTTTCTAAACTTCAGGGTCAAAGGTGAGGTCAGGGTTTGATGCCATAAATTTCACTCCAAAGCAAAGGCACCCGACCCGGACCATTATGCCCACATTACGTTGGGAGCTACTTGTTTGATCTCCAGCAGGGGACAAAGCGCTTGGAACGGTTTAAGCACTGCTCTTTAAAGTAACTTTGCTCTTGGTTAACGTTATGTTTGATGGCCGTGTCGTTTCTGGGAACCCATTTCCATGTCTTCCATAAATAATCCCAAAGGTTTTTTTCCTTTTATTCGTCGATTTTGGGGTTAAGTCACAGAGGGTCCAGTGAAGCAATGCACTGAACAAAAGGGGTTCCCATGACTTTAGTGTTGTGCATCTGTATATGCATGTGTGTGTTTGTTTGCCTGTATACATGTATGTGTGTGTGTGTTTATGTGCCTGTATACATGCATGTGTGTGTGTGTGTGTGTGTGTGTGCGCCTGTATACATAAATCTCTGTGTTTGTGCGCCTGTATACATGTGCGTGTGTGTGTGTGCGTGTGCGTGTGTGTGATAGACTGCGTCTGCCCCCTTAGTAAGGACAGAGGGGTTCTGCTCCGTCTCGCTGAACCCTGCAGAGTTCTGGCTGCTGCGGTCCCCGTCCATCTGGCTGTGATTACCTTCTTTCTCCCTCGCTCTCCCGTTCTCTCTCTCTCCTCTCGTTTTCTCCTCCACATAAAGTCGCCACTAATTACCCATCTGAGGCATAGCACTTACATTCCGGACCTCAAAGTGGCACCTTTTGTCACCTCGATGTGTGGCTGCCCAATAAACCCATCCTATGACCGGTATGCGTCCAGGTGACGTTCGCCCCGTCCACCGGAACGCCCTCGTGAGGTGAGCTCATCCCGTAAACATGGGCGTTACGGATGGACAGTCCAATCGCCGGAGTCATGCAAGACCAGCAGTTCTGCACAAGGAACGTAACATGAAAGCATTCCATTCCGGTTAAACCCCCGGCCGCATTCCAGGTGTACCTTCCGACGCTGACCTGCAATAACCTCCCTAGTCATGTCCCCTCGCTGCCTCTCCCCGCTGTCCCCCCATTTCTCTCTCTCTCTCTCTCTCTCTGCTCTCCTCCCACTCTCCTCTGTGCTCGCTCGCCCTCTGATCCACCAGAGCCACGCAGGCAGGTCTAAGCGGGCCGCTGCCTGTGGACACTAACGCGGCGGCCACATGCACAGCATTCCTGAACGCACGTGTCTGACCTATCCACCTGCCTGCAGGTACATAATAATCAGAGGGGGGGGGGGGAGGTACGTATTTCTTTACAGGGGGGGTTGGGGTGTTCTATATAGGGTTGCGAGATGCCCCCCCCCCCCTTCCCAACCTTGTACTAATCCAGTGAGAGATCCATTACCAGCCAGACTACAGTGCATTGTGAGTGGGTTTTTTTTGTCCTCCAGTGAAGAGATGGATTCTGTGGCTAGCTCTTTAGTGGGTCTGCTCTGGTGTGACAGCTACGGTAACAGGTGGGTAATCCAGCTGGATACATGAGGAAGCCATTATGGTGGCACCTTCAGAGGCTGGCTGGTAGGACCCGGAGGGTGGTGTGTGTGTGTGTGTGTGTGTGTGTGTGTGTGTGTGTGTGCGTGTGCATGCGTGCGTGTGTGCGTGCGTGTGTGCGTGCGTGCGTGTGTGTGTGTGTGTGTGTGTGGGCCATAGCTTTTGATAGGTGATCCAATCCACCCAGAAGTAATACAATACAAGACAAATCATCATCCTATCTCACTCACTACTGTCAATTTAAATGTATACAGCACCATAAAATAACCAGGGCAGATCACCTCATCCACATGTACAGCTCAGCTAAGCTTAGCACTGAACCCCCCCCCCCCCCCCCGCTGGGTACCGTACAGCGAGGACCAGTGTGTCGACGGCGGGTGGGGCATATACCTATGCAGATGGGGCAGCACTCGCCCTCCGGGATGTAGAAGTTCTCGCAGTCCAGCTCGGCGCACTCGGCCTTGGAGCAGAAGGAGATGCCGCCGCGGCACTGGCACAGCCAGCAGGGGTCCATGCGGTACACCTCGCCCTCCGAGAAGTCCTTCCCGTTGTGGGCACACTTTGGAGACACTGTCGGAGGAGGGGGGGGCGGGGGGGGGGGGAAGGGAGATGGGTGTGAGGAGGTGGTTGCGTCCGGGATGATTGACACATGATTGCTTCTCTCGGGGCTCTCGGTTTGGAGGATGTATCTGTTGTGTTGCTGACATGCCCGTAGCCAGCGATGAGGTCACAAGAGTCCCGGACCTCTGTACATCTTTTTGTAGAGATAACAATTCAATTCAAACCTAAATACAACTGTGGTTGAGAACTCTTTCGAGATGAGTAAATGCTTAATTCAGTTGAGACTTGTTACTCTGTGTCCGCCGTGTGTGACATTTGTTGCTGCGTGTGTGAGCCGAGCACTACCCCCCCTCCCCCCAAACAAAACTGAACCCCCGCAACTGAACCCCCCCCTGCCCCCACATCATGAGGGATCATAAGGATTGTTGAAGTATATAGCGATACTATACAATTACACACAACATGCAATGTCTTGCGACACTACATAGGCCTGATATCGCACGAGACATTGCCTATAGGTCAGAACAAGGAATATGGGTAGATTGTGTGCTCTGCAAAATTAGGTTAAATCCTCAACACACATATTGGAATCTGTGTGTCGTTTACAGAACTATAGCATATGGCTGTGAGTCCAGACTGGTGCCAATGGAGCCACTCAGCGACCCACCATCAGCCAGAAGGTAAACTCTGCGGGGGCGGGTGCTGTCGAGTGCTGGAGAAGAGGTTGGTGCTGGTCTCGCAGCACACATCCAACAAGAGTGAAACAGTGGGCGTGTGGTGTGACCTGCAGTGGATGCGGGGGTGTGTGGTCGGCAGGCTGGCTTCACTTGAACCGGCTTTCTTTCACCTGTTACTAAACCAAGGCAACCTGTTGGTTCTGGGGAAGAAAGAGGCCGTACCCGCTTCACTCTGCTGTGCCAAAGGCAGACAGGCCCAGTCCAGCCAGTGGAAGTGGAAATCTATAGTTTGCCATGAATACCAGCGCTAAGTGTTCCCTTTACAATAGTGACTCAATAACAGCTATGGATTACAACAGTGAGAGGGTCATAGTAGTGTATGTGTGTGTGTGTGTGTGTGTGTGTCTGTGTGTGCATGTGCACCAGTGTCTACTCACATCCCTACGTGTGTGAGCGGAGAACAGCGATAAAAAGGGGCTTTGCCAAAACAAAGTAATCCATTTCTAATGAGTTCATCTTCCATGGTCATCATTACATTCTGCAATTGCGATCACATGACATGGATATGCTGAGCCCTGAAAGATTAGTGAGAGTGGTTTCCTGGCAGAGGCAGCGGTGATTTGGAACCTCGATGTACCTGCCATGGTGGATGACTCATCTGACACGCACCACAGTGGATCGTCTCCCTGTAACCATGTGGGATTTTAACTCGCCACCACACACGCTGACTTCTCATTAACAGTAGACAGCTCCTCACAGTGTCCTTCAAAGCCAATGAAGCAGTGTGCCTGTGTAACAAAGCCTAACCTTAACCCCGGGACCTGTATATACAACAGAGGGTCTGACGGAAAACAGCTCTTAAAAGTGCGGCACTCTCAGATTGATATGGGAGGTTGTAACACAAAAAAACATCCATTCAGAAAACACCCAGAAAGACGTTTCGGCCAATGGAGTGCAAGTAAACACAAAGGGAGAGAGAGAGGGAGTGGAAGAGTTTTGCGAGTTTAGTTTTGGTTTTAAATCTCTGACATGAAGACAAGTATTCAGCCAACACTAAAAAGGAACATTTTTCCTAAAGCAAGTATTACATATCCGCCCAGCAGAGTCTCTCAGAGGGTTTTTCCACAAATGTGTAACATAAATCAGAGGATGGGGAGGAGGGGCGGGGGATGGGGTCAACAGCTATTAAACAGCTATTATAAACATACACTCTATACTGCTTTGCACATAAATTTTGCCAAGGGCCGCAGGGGGAAGCTCCAGTAATGAGCGCTAGCCGTACGTTTGGGTTCCACAGGGGTTGCTATGGAGGACACAGAGCGGTGCGGTAAGAAGCATCTGCGTGCCAGACCGTTGGCTGTGCAGACTCACACGTTCCCTGGGCCGGCGGTGACCCCCGCGCTTCCCCATGACCGGAGCTGCCGCACTCCTAACGCAACGCAGGTGCGTAGAACAAGTTAACAAAAGATAAAAGCAGGAATATGTTTATATCCACCCCGTGCTTATCTTCCGAGCATCATTGTGTGTGCATCTCTCTCTCTCTCTCTCTCTCTCTCTCTTTGGGTTACGTTGCTCTGGCTCCTTGCGTGCAACATAACCAAGCAAGAGAAAATGCAATAAGCGCTTTAGTCCCGGGGTCCGAAATCAGAAGGGCTCGGAGCGTTTTCCAACGCTCACGGAAACAAAAGGAAGTCACATGAGGGGATGCTCGCATGTGATTTCCGCAGCGTTTGTTAATGGTAATCCCTTAAAACAAACTCCCCGCGCACACACCAGATTCCACGCATGCTTTCTGATGCGTGTTCCGTCCTCTGGCCCAAGAGCGGGGACAGCTGGATGTTATGATGGCTAGGCCGTTCAACGCTCAGCCCTCTAAACCTCCCTAAATCATGATGGCTTGTCATGCAATTATGCTTCTTGTGGCTGCAACGATAGAGGATAAGAAACTCAACTGGTGCACATTTAAACAAAAGTTGTTGTTTTTTCCCCCTGAATCTTTCACCGTTGGGTCTGAATGGTGTTTTTCCTTAAACATGTGGGTTTCCTTAGACTTGTGACGGCACTTGTTGATTGGTTTAGGAATGTGTGTTACCTTAAATCTGCTAAATCCAAAGGCATACATTGGGGTTGCCTGGTTATTACTCACTTACTATGCCTCATTGTTCTGAACTGCGGTAATGGACAGTTTACCCGTAAGAAGATGAAGTCCTCCTGATTAACAGAGTTGAAAACAAAACATAAAGTGGTTCTCAATGAACTAGAGTTGTTTAGAGTAGCCGTCAACATGAAAACAGGGCTTCCATCTGTTGTCCTGCCAACGGAGGGAAACAGTCTTGCATTAAATGACGGGCCAAATGACTCGGGTCAGGACTCATGTACTGTTAGTGCACAGAGCGTCTTACCTGACATGCCAGATGGTCTATTACACAGAACCATCTGGGAAGTTGTCCTTGGAAACAGTTTGAAAAAGGGCAGGCATTTAAAAAAAAAATTACTTGGCAGGTGGATGGATGAACCATCTGTCTATCACGCATCACATAGAACTCATAGTTCCTCACAGGATGCTGATTGGTCTGAAAACCACTGTGGTTTCGGCAGCAAGCCAACCACAGTGCCACAAACTTGCAGCCTGGCAAGTTGGGTTACCGCGTGATAGTGATCTTTGTAATGCAGCTCGCAAAAGCCAACAGAACATCCACCCTGACTCAATGTCAGGCCTCAGCCAAACCAACGGGGTGGGAATCAGAACGGCCAACAGCAAACAAGGGAATACTATCATAAGCCGTAATATTATATACTATATCACAGAGTATCATGTCCAAAAGAATGATGTTGTCTTTGATAAACACCTTGAGTCTATGGCTCCTGGTGTTGTGTGGGCGAATGTTATGCCTGTGGAAAGCTACACAGTGTGCTGCAGGTGGCTCTGAAGGGCCCTTTGTGTGAACCCAGGCGGGCCCCTGGCACATTTTAGGGGTGGCTTGGAGTGGGCGGTGATTGTTACGGGGCAGAGGGGGGAGTGGGGCGAGGTGGGGTGGGACAAAGTGGGGTGGGCCAGGGGGTGTGGAGTGGGGTGGGCCGGGGGAGTGGGGTGGGTGGGTGGTGGTGATGGTGGTCGAGGGAAGGGAGGGCGGGGGCTGTGTCTTGATGGTGTCTCTCCCGGCCGGACAGCTTTCTGATGCGAGGGGGGCGCAGTCATGCGGGCCTTACGGCCGGTAGGGGCGGCACAAAGGGCATCAACCCCCGGGGCCCAAAGAGCAGTAGACACTTGTTATCAAAACGCTGATCCCGGGCCTCCGTGGCCGCCATTCAGCCCCTGTCAGCCTGCCTGACTCCATTACCCTCGCCGCTGGCAGACTGGAGCACATAAAAAGCATTCCCATGTTGAACCTTTTCCCTTTTCCACGTGTGACCAGACAGGAACCCTTTGACACTGCACTTCTGTTGAGCAAAATGTGTAGCCTAAGCACTCTTCTGGTCACTGGGCTCGTTAAGTCCATTAATTCCGGGACACGGTGCACATTTACGGATATGGAGGGGCCAGAATGGGAATTTGTTCTGTTGGTAAAACAGCGCATATTTGCTTGGAGCGCAGAGTAAACACGGCAACGTCACTGGCCCCGGTCGCTGCGATGGAAATTCTTATCTGGTATTAGTGAGGGGCTATGTCCACAAGAAACTGGGATTTTAAGTACGATGGTACAAAAGTCAATGTATTAAGAGCTCTCAAGAGTAGGTCATAAATATAACTATATATATATATATATATATATATATATATATACCGCTTCTGTCTCACCATTACCCCTTAACACATCTCCTATAGTCAGCAATGCTCAAAAACAGGAACTGAGAAATGGTATTTCACCCATCTATCCCACATCCATGGTTCAGAATAGGGGCTATGCCTGGAAAGACAGTCTGATAAATGTCTCTTACTGTATCTGCTCCAACAGCATCATCCACCCGTCTCTGCTATACCAATCATCCCACACACAGATATCAACACACACTCTCTCCACTACAGAGTAATGAGAAAAGTGTAGGACCGTATTTCCGATCCGACAATCGACCCTGTGAGACCCATTAGGGTTAATATCCCTCGAGGCCCTTCAATTACCTGCGGATACACCGCTGAACAAAGCCAGCGTGTCTTTGAAGCGTGCTGCTCACTCTGGGGGGCCGCTGCAGCCCACACAGATAAATAGCCACGGCGTAATTACCGACCAATCGGTGACTTTCTCCTTTCATCTGAGGACACTTTTGTCTCCGCGGGGAGGAAAAAGCTGCTCTCTGATGGAAAACAATTACCGCCTCGGCTCTGGGGGGGGGGGGGGGGGGAGGTGGGCGACAATTCTCCATTCGGCGAATTCGGCCAATGGGCCCCCTTCTCCCCCCCTCGCACCCCCCCCCCCCCCCCCCCCCCTCCCCCCACCCCCCAGCTGGAGACGTGAAGCACCAGACACAGTAGGGGGACGGTGATGGTGATGGTGCCACCGTTATGCTGCAATTACCTTTCTGGCACTCAAAGACATCGCAGCAGTCCCCCGGAAGGCCGCTGGCCGGGCGGGGCACGGCGGCCCGCTGGCCGGCGGGGCAGCGGGGCGCGGGGCAGGTGCCGAGGTCACAGGTGCACTGGGGCGGCAGGGAGGGGCAGCAGCCAGCAGGGGGCGTGTAGCTCTTGGTCAGGACCGAGCCCTCGGGGCAGGAGGGCGCCGGCGCAGGGGGGCAGGTCACGCCCGAACACTTGAGGACTGCTGAGAGGGCGCAAACACACACACACACACACACACACACACAGACAGACGGTTGGTTTTGGAGGAGGGGGGGGGGGATCACAGACCGCTCGGCTGTGGGGTACATGGGTAAAGGTCCCGTGCGGAGGATGCCCTTAGCGGTGTGTTAGTGTTGAGGTTTGCTCGTGCGTTGCATCGTCTATTACTGCAAGGGGCCGAGACCAAAAAAGGCAAAGGTGCATATTGTCCCTCAGGTACATGCATGGAATTGAGCTACAGACACACACACACACACACACACACACACACACACACACACACACACACACACACACACACACACACACACACACACACACACACACAGACGCACACACACTGCGACGGCGTTCCATACCAAAATAAGGCTCTGTAAGCCATACTGTAAGGCATACTCTAACATGGACGTTCAGCTATATATACCTTAACAGTGTGCACACTGTTCCCTTAGCTCTCAGGAAAGAGAGAGCGAGCGGTCTGTTGTTATTATAACATGTGTGTGTATGTGTGTGTGCCCGCAGCTCGGTTTGCACACCTTGTGTTTGTGTGTGTGTGTGTGTGTGTGTCTGTGTGTGCAAGCAGCGTATGTGTATGTGTGTGTGCGTGTGCAAACGGTGTGCATGTGTGTGCGTGCAGCATGTGTTTGCTCACTGTGTGTGTGTGTGTATCTGTGTGTGTGCACATGTTTGTAGGCGTGTGTGTGTTTGTGTGTGCAAGCAGCGTGTGTGTGTATGTATGTGTGTGCGTGCGCACACGGCATGTGTTTCTGTGCGTGTGTGTGTGTGTGAGCGTGCACACAGCGCACACGCGTGTGTGTGTGTGTGTGTGTGTGTGTGTGTGTGTGTGTGTGTGTGTGTGTGTGTGCTCCCATGTGGACCCTCTTTCAGAGTGTTAGTGGAGCAGCAGCGTCGACGGCAGCAGCGCTACTCATGTTGCAGTCGCTTAGGCACACACAGTCAAGCCCGCCGCGTCTGCCCTCAGACATCAAGCGGGCCCTTCAGACCCCTGGCGGGGCCCTGCAGCATCCCGGCACTAGAGGAGTACAGAGGGCCCATCGTGTCCATAGGTTACAGATCCTTGCCCTGGCTCACGGTCCAGACGGACCCTCATCCCCTTAAAGACGTGCCATTAATGCAAGCCAGCCCTCAACAGAGCTTCCCTTCTTCCTGGTGCTGCACCCCCTCTCCAGACCCCCACCCCGCCCCCGCCCCCACCGCCTCCTCCAGGCCTCCCTCACTTTGCATACCAGGAAAATGTTCTATTTGTCTATTCATTTGCCAGAGCCAACATAATAGCTCTGATGCCCCTTGTTGAGGAGGAAGAGGGGCATGGACGGGGGATGTGGGGGGTGGAGGGATGGGGTGGGGGGTGGAGGGATGGGGTGGCGGGGGGTGCTGAGTATGTGGGTAAGGGCCACAGAGAGTTAAGCCCCGTATCCACCGTCGTTGTAGAGGGAGTTTGGCGCCGGCCGTGCCCTTGGTTTCTGATAGGACTAGCGCTGGGGCTCAACCTTAGCATTGATGCTTCTTGTAGATCTCTGCTCTCAGTGCCAGGATTGAGAAAAGCCCCAGTTTTGCCATCTCAATGTTCAAATATTTACCCACTTTCATATACTCTGACCTCCTGAAGCCCAACCAAATAGCCGGCCAAGTTGTATGCGTTCATGCGTCTAAATAATGTCTTCTTTGCGAGATAAAAAGTGTTGGGTCAATCCGAAGTCTCTAAAGTCTCTAATTTTTTAGAGACTTTTCTCCCATCAACGATCAAAAGCAACAACGCAAAATATATAATTCATCGTTGCTGTAGAACATTCTGACAAGCTTGTTAGCCAGAAAGAGTGCTCCATGCTTTGCGGTTGATGGAGACATGGAGGAAGTGCTCCATATAAAACCACTGATAGCCTTGAGATCCCAGGCTGGTGCTGGCGCGAAACACAGACGCCGATGGCGGAAACAGGGGCTTAAGAGGTGTGAAAGGGGGTGAGGTTGGTGGGGGTTTTGTGGGCGGTTGTGGGGGAGTGGGAGGTGCATTTTGGAGGCTGTTCAGGAAAAGAAAAGTGGAGCGCCCCTCGCTGTACCGACACTGTGCGAGAACAGTGGTGGCCTCACAAAGCTTGGATTACCTGGACCTTGGGGGCCATGTTTATTTTGGTTCTGTGTGTCACTGTAATGTATACAACGCAGGGGAGTGTGATCATACAGCGCTGCCCTATAACTGTCAATCGCTAAAAGCCCCCCCCCACAAACCCTGGTCCCCTGTTTAGGTCCCACCACGCAAGATACTCTATGGGGCTTTGGAAGATGAGAAAAAGAGGGGGGCTGACCTTCATCCTCCAGATGATGGATGTGAAGTGTAGAAAAACATGAGTGCTCATCACCAGGCATTTCACAGGAGGAAGTGGCCACCAAGGCCATAGGGAACGTTATTCTTCCGGATTATTTCTTGTTATTACTGTGAGAATAGTCAAATGGGATTGGACTGAGAGGAATGGTTCTGGTGTTGGAGGAGAGCTGGTGTGAACAGAGGGTTTCGTCTTTGTGTTTCTGGGAGCTCTTTCATGGAGCAAAGTGTTTTGCTGATGGGCTTCCCAGCCCAGCGGGGCCGAAGGTCAGCGGGGCCGCCACGCGCGACCCCACGCTCTCAGAGGATGCGCTTTATCCCGGACATTTGAATCCACCCCGTAAGTGGGTCGACTCGGGTTCCACCCACCAGACAGGTGGGAGATCGGCTGACCAATCACACGCCTAGAAGCTGGACGCATCGCTCCAACCCAATACTTTTCTGGCATGTTAAGTGGGCCTTGGATGTCTACCTGACCCAGAACAAACACGGAGGAGAAAAGAGCGGTGAGTCTGAGTGGACGTTTTTTGGACGTTTTTTTCGAGGAAATATCAGACAGAGGAAATTGAGAGCGAAGGAAACGTTGGATTTTTCCGATGAAGGATAAATAGAGCAGGAGTGAGAGGGATCTGTACTGTACTGTGTGCTCAGGCAACCTGGAAACAGTGAAGGCTTGCCACAAAGCTCTCATTGATACACTTAGCGCTGAATAGTGTCATAGAAAACGAAGAAGAGGGGGGACCCCAAATTATCGCACGTTACAACCCCTTTTAACGGTTTTCTTGGCCTGGATCCTGTGCGGGAGTAAAATAAACTTCACTTCGGAGGGCTAATTAGAGAATGTTTTACTTCCAATAACGGCCAAACGGAGTTTACCGCTGCTCAGTTCAACACTGATTTTGCATATGAAAACATTGAGGCGTTCAAACCATAGAAATGCAGCCATCTTGCCCAATGTCCTGCATTGAATAACACTTTCTATGCATTGTGTGCTTCCCAGAGATGGCTGATTATCCTTTCACGCATGATAATGGCGGGGTTCTGAAGTGAGCTGGGAAAAGCAGCTGGCAGACAAACTATTGTCATTCAAATGAATGGAATTGTATCCATCCGTGGAAAAGCTCCAGCCCGCGGTGGGGCAATTAATATCATCTTCTCTTCGGGGGTGATTTCCAACACAATAGGCATCGAGGGGAAAATTATGGAACAAGTCAGCGGTGGATGGATTATTTTTTGTTGTAATGCGCTGTTTGTGTTATATTGAGCATAAATGGCTGTAATTAGTGAGTCAGCAGCCACAGGAACAATCTTGGCCATCACAATGGTGGCCATTCTCTAGCCTGCACAAACACAGACACAAAGACCTAATTTGGCATGCTTGATCGATTCACGCCGCAGATTAGCCAAACTCTGCGACCCTTTAACCTCAATGGACAAATGTAAACTCAACACTGGGAATGGCAGTGTGTGACTGCGCGCGATTGCGAGCACAGACACTCACACACACACACACACACACACACACACACACACACACACACACACACACACACACATAACCACACACACACACACACACACACACACACACACATTCACACTATACTACCACACACACACAAAGACAAACTACAATACCAGACACTAATGCACACCTTCAGCTGGTCTGGTCTGGAGGTGGAGTGGGATGAGGAAATTGTTTCATTAACACAAAATGCCCTGTGTGGTAAACAATGCATATTTTTGGCATCTCAGCAAACTCATTGAAAGGAGGGGGAAAAAAACAAGCCTTTGTAAATGTGTTTTTTTTGTCTCCATCCTGCGAACCCGGGGCACAAGGAGCGCAGTCTTCCCCCTGGAACCCGGGGCGGCTGGGCAGAGCAGAGGAGCCCGTGTTGACAGCCTGAGTTTACTCATGGAAAAACCACACAATGCCAGTTCTGTTTGGGCGGGTGACTCTGGAAGCCAGTCAACGGAGAACAAAGCCGCCCCAGTCCGGCCGCCCGCCCCGCGTTCCCCGCTCCATCTGCAGGTTTTTCTAAAGTTGCGCCGCCAAGGGCCCCGCATCAGGGGCCGTCTCTCGTGTTAAGCTGCGCGGGGCCCCGGACCGCTCCCCCCACCCACCCCCCCTCCACCAATCACCCAACCCACCATCCCATACTTAACCGCTGCAGAAAGTCTGCATTGTTTCCGGAACCCTTCGCCACTGACCCACGTGTCTGTGTGTGAGTCTCTACTCTACTGTTGGTAAGAGGCGTGGGTAGGCGTCCGGGGGGGTCAAAGGGCACAGACGGGGTCAGCAGGGAGGGTGAAAGTGTGTGGGACAGTCACACTGTGGTTAGTGCAATACCTGAGGGAGGTAGCCTGGCCATGAGCAGCCCTGTCTCCTCCATGGAGGCCTTCATCACTGCTGCCCCCGCTGAATACTTACAGATGAACTGAGCGCAGAGCGCACGTTTTTTTCATTTTTGGTCTTGTAAAGTGGTGTACGCCGACAATGGGAGCCGACATGGAGTGTCCATGGTGTATCAAACAGCTAATTTTTCTTTTTGCAGATGGCCACATGGTTATTGGTGGGGGAGAGAGAGTCTGAGCTTACATCAGACTCAACAATGTCCGACGGCCGGACGGATGGAGAGCGCGGCGGCTCATTGTAGCTGAGAGTGTTTATGGGTATGGACTTGCACCGAGTGAGAAAGAATGCAGGAAGTGGATCCAGGTTGCTGCATTATCCCATAAAACAAGCCACTGGGACGGAGGGTCCATCAAAAGGATGGGGGGGGGAAGAAATAAAGCAAAAGCCAGCACTCAGATCTACCTGTGATTCAAAAGGATTCCTGAGTTTAAGACCCCATCGTAGCAGATCTAGGAATTCAGAGCGCATGGCAGTCGCAAGCCGTTGACAGCTGTTGAAAAGATTGAGGGGTGGTTATGCAATCGTGTTGGCCCTGTACGGCACAGTATGTACTGTGAATGTGCGACACAACAATGTGCGAACATTGCACACCAAGAAAAGTACTTTTACAAAAAAAGAAAACCCCGGTTTGAGAGACACAGGCAAAAATACACTGTGTGTACTCCTCTGGGATTCATACTCAGCTGGGGTAGGGAAACACAATAAGCCTGAAATCTTTGGAACAATATGCCATGGAAGCTGTCTTTTGTGAATAAAACTCAGATTCGCAGAACACAAAATCGATGTTGCTACATTTGTATTTCAAAGTCCGTAATCCAAAGTTGAAACAAAAAACACAAAACAAAAACACTGTTGTGCTTGTATGTGTATGTTGTATTTTTGCCGCATGATACTTGTGTGTGTGTGTGGGTGCACACGTGTGCACTGTTAAATACTTCCAGCGGCGCTGACAGTGTTGACGTGCATGCTGTTTCACAGATGTCTTTTCCTTTTCCTTTGTGTGTAGGGCAAAAAAAGAAAGAAAATGGCCATCAGGGCTTGCACAGATGATATTGGACGAGGACAGGAGTTAGTTTGGGCAGCGGTGTATGCTATGAAGGCCGGGGTTCTGATGTTTTAAGCAGCGGGATCCACAAAGGGGGAAGCGGACCTCCCCCTTTGTCCCAGAGCTCCACATGGAATAAGAGGACGGAGAGGAAGAGGCTGAGGATACTGTTTGTTTGGCGGTGGGTCCTGTGGTGACTATCCTCTGCTGGTGGTGCTGCCTGGCCAGTGGCTGGTGCAGGTGGTAGTGGTGGTGCTGGTGGTGGAGCTGGTGGTGTTAACCTACCGCAGCGAGACGGCTGACACCAAGGCACCAATCCCAACCATCGCCATTGTTTTTTTTAGGTTCCACCGCACAAGCTGCGTTTTGGTTTCCCCCTTTGAAATCCTTACTCTTTCTCTCATGATACACACACACCTGGACACTCACTCACAAGATACAAACACACATACACAGACACACACACATACACACTCACGCAGACATGTCAAAACTAGAAAAGTTCACAGCGGGGGAATGCTTCAGCATGCAGTAGCCACAGACACACACAAAGCGGAGTTGAGTTGCACCCCTGCCAGCCCAGAGGTAGCGTGGCCCAGTGGGTAATAGCTCTGCTGCGAACAGACACAGCAGCCAGGCAGCACTAATGAGGGGGGGGGTGTTGGTGGTTGTCCAGGTGGGCCAAGTACGCTCTGTGGTCTTTGAGGTGTGTTTGCACCATGGCAT
>NW_028179307.1:0-12500 GCF_964030765.1 Micromesistius poutassou | reverse complement strand
TCTGTGGTCCCCCAGAGAGTCTAAAGGTGGCCAACTGCATGCCTGCAGACGGCAGAGTAAACAATGGAACACACACACACACACACATCGACGCATACGTACACAAAGACCCCGTAACACAGAATAACCCGTTACCAAGGGCTTGGCTTCTGTTCCTCAATCAACAATGTGGAGGCGTGATCTCAGCTTATCATAATACTCTGGCTTTCCTCTTACAACAGCTACGGAGCAGCCGGAAACACGGGCCTTTTTGAGATGTGTGACTCATGGAAAGAATGGTTTGTACAAAGAAAACGTCAATAAGAAGCCAGGGGAAAGTGAACCCAGACGAGAATCCCCCTCGTTTATCTGTCGGGAATTGAAGGAATGATCGTGATGTGGTTTGAATAAGCAAACCTCTGCTAATAACTACGAGGAACACATGTTGAACTATAATAACTCAAGACAGATATGGCTTTGTGGGGGTGAAGAAGATATGCTTTCCATATGCAATTGATTACCCAAACTGAAGTGAATCAATGACTACACAAGTGGAAAAAGTTATTCCTAAAACGCGACTCTGTTGTAAGACGAATGTGACTCGGGGGAGGGTCTCTTCGGTTGACTTGAAGTACAACATCAACCTCTGGGTGATGGCAAATTCCCCGAACCCTCAGCCATGAATAAACCTCCACCCTAACCACCAATGGTTGGACAACAGAACTGAGGGTAGACCAAAACCAGGCGCCAGGTGCTGTTACTCTTATCTTTCAAATCTCAGGAAGAGGGGGGGGCAACGAATGACACCGTCCATCAGGCTAGGTAGCTGCTAGCTTAGCCTGCCAGACGGACCGCGGAGGTACAGGAACTCCATTCAAAACAGCCCCCGGCTAATCCACCCGCTCACTCTCCCTCTCCCCCTTCCCTGTGAGTCGCGTCGGTTTCCTTTCCCCTAAATATGGTCCTCACTTTCAAGGGGAGGTTTTTTATCTCTTCCTGTGCCTAAAAGGGTATATGGTATTTTCATTGAGCCGACCATGGGGGTGGCTCTCTATATACGAGGTGCTAAAAACAGCTGACAGCATGCGAAAGGACTACGTCTGGCCAACGCAGACATAATAAATGAAAGGTTGTATTTGAGGGGCCTGACGGGGGTCTGTTATTAGCTAATGGTTGTCTTGACCTCGGTGTCAAGCAGCTCCTGTCTAATATTGCCTCTTAGATCTCTTCAACTAGACCGAAGTTAATCTGGTCTAGGCTGTGCTTCCGGTTTGGTCCGGTCAGCCAAGGTCCGGGCCCTGCGGCCCAGCCACGAGGTCCAGATACGGCTTGTCTTGGCATCCAACAGCAGGATGAAAGAGTGACGACCTCTGGGAGGCCCCCGTGGCTGATAGTGAGCTAAAAAGGAAGTCTTTGAAACGTTAGATAATACGGAAAGGAGCAGGGGGCCGCGGCTGGCATGTGAAGGAGTGTTGTGGCGGTCAGTCTGTCCGTTCCAACCCTCCTGCTAGGATGGACGGTGTGTGTGTGTGTGTGTGTGTGTGTGTGTGTGTGTGTGTACCACGGTATGCTAAGTGTGAGCCCTTAGTGCAGGAAGCACTAATATCAAAGCAGTGAGGAGGACAACAAACAAGGAACATTTAGCTGGCTGTGTTTTCCCTCAGAGTATTATGAGAGACATAATAAGAGGCTACAGGAATGTAGTGTAGATAAAATGAATCACAACTTTCCTTGACAGCAGGTGCTGGCAGTCACAACAGGAACATTTGAACAGGATAAGGAAAGTGCAAACAACATGCTTGCACTTTCACTCGGGAAGTCAAGGTCACAATACATCATCAAGTGAAGTGTGTGAACTCTGTGGATGACGACGCATCCTGCGTTCGAAACACGAACCGTTGAATGTCCTTAAGAGGAATTTGTGTTTGAGCTGCAATGTGGGTCTTAAAAAAGCACAAGTCTTGTTTTGGATATAAAGAGGGGATGACGTGCGTTCTCAGGCATGCATTGTTTTGGTTCATTCTTTGTTTAATGGTCGCTGGAATCCAACAGTTGTCTTTGAGAAAATGATTTGCGAGCTTAAAAAAAAAGGAAAAAAAATCATCTTCAAGTTCTTCTGCAGGTTTCAAAAGAGTTCAGGGCACTACAGTATTTCCTTGACTGCGGGGGGAATGTTTGCAAACAGGATAGACATTCCAGTGGGCTGTTTATTATAGCCAAAGGACCGGTGATCTATCGCCACCACAGCCAGAGAGCCACCAGAGGAACAGAAAAGCGGATAAACAGACTGGGAAAGCGCGTCGCCTGCGTTGTGCCCGCGTGTTACGACTGCGTGTTGCGCCCGCGCATTACGACTGCGTGTTACGACCACGTGTTACAACCCCCCCCGGCCGCGGTAACTCTCTGGTCAGTGACGCTGACCACCCATAACACCGGGCCGCGAGCAGAAAAGCAGCGACCCTGGAGCGGAAACATTTACCCCCAACTCCTGATTGCGAGCCTAATCACTTTAAGACCCTCGCCCGGCTCGAGGAGGGAAATCTGGGATCAGCCTCCCCCCCTCTCAACCCCCTCCTCAGCTACCCGGCAGCCTGCTGACCGCGGCCCCCTGAACACACACTGGGAGGTGTTGACTTACCCCCACCTAGGACCCGTAGGGAGGCCGCACGTGTCGGTGTGTGTGACTGTGCAATGAATGTATGAATGTGTGTGTGTGTGTGTGTGTGTGTGTGTGTGTGTGTGTGTGGGTCTGCTATGGGTCAATGGTATGATCCAAGGCTTCAAGGAGCTGCAGGAACAGAGGCACACCTCAATCAGAGAAGCCATTAACTCCACCACCCATTCCAAAAGCTGTTCATTTGCAGAAGGGGCTACTGGGCGATTGGACCCCCCCCCCCCCCCCCCACACACACACACACATACAGAGACCCCCACCACCACCAGCAGCCTGCAAATGCAGAAATGCAGACCCAATCAGCAGCACAGTCTCCTGGGATGGCCCAGTGCTGCCTAAGCCCTAGTGGAGCTCCCACCCACCACCACCACCACCACCATCACCACCACTACCACCACCACCAAGACGGTCCTGGCTCAGACCACCCCACAGTGGGCTGGGGGTGGGGGTTGAGATGGCCTGTAGGGGGCTGTGTACGCTCTGGCTTGGTCCTGCTCTCAGTCCCTTTCAATCTCCGTGGAAGGCCTGGAGACAGCGCAGGTGGAGGGGCTGCGTGTGCGAGTTCCTAAGCTGGTCTCCCCCTGGTCGTTGCTGTGCTGGGGGGGGGGGGGGCTAGGGGAGACCACCGCAGGCCTGCTTGTCCCCAAGGGGGAGACAACGGCAACTTTGTGCACTTAGTGAGAATCTGACACCTTTTTCTCTTCACCTTTGTTCCAGCTGAAAGGCAACACTGGAGCGCTTTCTTTAAGAGCGAGAGATATGAGCGAGCGATATGAGCGCACGTTTAGGAGCAGATCTGAGGTATGATCTGCTGCGGGGGCTTGGATTGCATCAGCATATTTTTACAAGGCATATGATTTCC
Source organism: Micromesistius poutassou (assembly GCF_964030765.1). Taxonomy (NCBI): domain Eukaryota; kingdom Metazoa; phylum Chordata; class Actinopteri; order Gadiformes; family Gadidae; genus Micromesistius; species Micromesistius poutassou. Next base: position 8,985 of record NW_028179307.1, on the reverse strand, counting down.
AATAAACTTGTGGGGGGGACATTTTGCAATCGTGTGGTCAGACTTACTCAACCGAGAGCCATGCTCTGGATCTTTGACACTATAATCAATAGGGGCTTTTATCCAAGCCAAAAAGCTATTTATAACCAGTGGTGATGGATTATCTATATAGGCACTATTATATTGTTGATCACCCAAAACAAAATAATCCTTTTCATTGGTTGTAATTCAGATTTTTCCCATTTAACTCCATCAGAACTGATCCCTACTAAAGCGGACATTCCGACAGCACTCGGATCTCTTCTGCTGTTATTGTTTATAAATGTAAACAAAGCTTCAACGACGCTAAAGAACCGTGGAACATGACCTCCGCCTCGCTTGGCAGCCAACCTATCCAACCTGTGGGAGAAGATCAGGAAACCACTGGCGCTCAATGAAACCACGGCTTGACTGAAACGTGGATAGTGATGGAGAAGGCTGATCGACCTACGACGGCAGGCGGGACAGTTATCACTATAACATACGGATGTAAAGACTTGATTTACATTGAATCACGCGTTTAAACGCATCTCCCCATGTACATTATTTAAGATCACACACATCCAACAAATCAATTCACCAAGCAACTGATCTCCAAGACGAGCAACACACCTTTACAAACTCCGATCTCAGGAAGCAACGCAGCTCCAGTTCTGTTGAAAGAGGCGCAAGTGAGCCCCAGCGCGCAGTAGCCCAGTACCCAGTCCTGGCCACCGCACGGCTCCCACTCCAGCCGAGTACACTGGTCACAGCATCCACACGGGTCCCGGGCTAAGGTCCGGCCGCTCTCGCAGCCATGCGGGTGTTGTACGGGACACGTTCGGAGTTCACATGGTGTGCAATCGTGCGCCATGAGAGTACGCGCTAGAATTAAGACGTTCAACAACGCGACGAGGACCTGGCCGGACATCGTGGTGAAGTGGAGGAGGTCCGCGATGGTTTACCAAGCAATGCGTGCTTCTGTCAAACGGCCAGCCACATGAAATCTCCCAGTGTCTGGTGGATGGAAGTTAGTCCCCAAGTTCTTGACGAGGGAAAAAATATATTAAAAAGTTTTTGTAGAGTGGCCTAATTGTTTTTCGTTAAAAAAAAGAAAAAATGTTCGGGTTCACTTAGAAACCAACCCCCTCACTAAAAAATAAAAGCAGATATCAGCATTAAGCTCTCGAGTCGCCGGCGAAATGGTGCTTTTTGTTATCCAATATCGTGAGCAGGTAGCCCTACTGTAGACGCGCTTCCAGTGGGTTTCCCCTGTTCCAATACATGTATATTCCACTCGTGATAGCCTACAGAACTTCCTATTGGTCTTGACTGGGAGCGTAGCGCGCAAGTTACGCACCATTCAGAGGAGAGCAGTGTGAGCGCTAAATTGACATCCAGGCATATAGAAATGAGCTGTACCCCCTCCCATTGACGGACAGGCGCGCTGACCAGTAACAAGTGCCGAACGGAGGGAGGGGTTTCAGCTGATTTATCCCAGCTCGACAAACCCTTTTTGTTGTGCAATAAACGCCTAACATTAACCGAGGGTTTTATATATTTATTAAGTTGTGTTTTGTTTTTGTTTTTACCGTAGACCTACATGAGTTACATGGTTTCATGGATATACGTATATTTCGTATATATATTTTATATACAGTTACAACTAAATCCAGTTGATTGACAATTAAATACATTTAAAAAACACTATTGGATATTAACAAAAAGTCTACTGCTCTCTGAGCACCATAGCATATCTTAAGTCCACAGCAACAAATCATTGTGTCAGGGTACATTTGCAGAACATGACTTGTTATCAGCTGGGAGATTGTCTCAATTAATTTTTCAACAATACAAGCATTGTATCTGTCAAAGCCTCCTAATCAAACACAGCTATCATGTCGTTTAACAAGTTGAATATATATATTGTGTGTGTGTGTGTGTGTGTGTGTGTGTGTGTGTGTGTGTGTGTGTGTGTGTGTGTGTGTGTGTGTGTGTGTGTGTGTGTGTGTGTGCATGCACGATTGTGTCCGCAAATGTGTGTGTGTATGCATGGACATGGAGATGGACAAAGATGCCCGTGTGTGTGTGTGTGTGTGTCTGTGTGCGTGTGGCACATTTTTGTGTGAGTGTATGTATGTGTGTATGTATGTATGCACGTATGTATACACGCACGCACGCACACATGCACGCACGCATTCACGCACGCACAGGATGCACGCATGTGTGTTTGTTTGTTTCCGTAGGAGTAAAAGGTGACACGAATGGAGGCAAAAGGTTAGCCCAGTGTTTGCTGAAACAGTGTGTGTGTGTTCCCACACTGGCAGATTGATGGTGAACACATGGTGGGTCTGCCTGTGTGTGGTGCGGCCCGTCTGTGGGGGGCCATATTGTGGGCACAGCTGGAGGAGGTGACAGTGATGTGGATCCACCAGCGACGGAGGACGTCCAGTGACTACCAATGTCAACAAGCGGTTGACAAAGGTCCCCCACGTTGGGCAGCATGGGAACCTGAGGTGAGTCCCAGTGGAATGTCCTTTCTGTCGGAGCTTCACAATAAGAGCGCGCTCCACGGAAGACCGCAAGGTCAAAGGGAGGAAAGAGTGTTGTTTTTCTCCCCTTTCTTTTTTTTTTGTCTTGTTTTGTCTTGTCACGCGAACGTGCTCCTATGAACAACGGGGGTATGGCGTAAGATGGCCATCTTGTTTCAACAGTGTTGCCATGGCAATTTCATGAGGCAGAATCACGCATCAGCTCTGTGATGAAATGAAGACGTAAAGGTGTTCTTATGTTGTGATGTCAACATCACACACCCACGCATTACACACGCAGGCCCACAAACACACGCACATACACACACAAACACACACACACACACACACACACAACAGCGCCTCCTTCATGTCCAACATCTGCATGGAGCCAGTGGTTCCAACACAAACACAACATCCAGGAAACCGATCCCCCTGCGTGCATAAGGCTTGCAACACAGCTCGGCTCTTGTCCTCCCTCCACACGCCCCTCCGTCGAACCCCCCCGCTACCCCTACCCTGCTTAGCTCCAACGCTCTTGAAGCCTCTCGGCCAACAGGCCGACCCACTGACCGCCGGCCAGACACCCGCGGCTGGCCGACGACAGATCAGACCTGGGCCTTTCAGGAGAGCTGGGTTTCCATAAACCCATAGACCTAATGGGAAGATCCAAGGGCCAAGCCGCGTTGACCCTTTTTGCCCGGGCGATGGGGCTTTCAACCGGGGCCAACTGGCGACACACACCAGACCCCTCTCTCTCCATCGTATCAGGGGGGGGGCGGGTTCTGCTTCGGCATTGGTAATGGACACTGTAGTAAGCTGGATCCCAATTCTCTCGCAGTCTCTCTGTGCGATCAGAAAGCAGGCCAGGACAGTCACAGGAGCGATGGCCATCTGTGGTTGCCCAGAGCAAATCGTCTACGGTAAATCTTTTCTGTTTGGAAGACTTGAGGGGGATTTTGTACTCGTAGCAAATCATTAACGAGCTGGTTCACTTTTGGAGCGGGTCCAAACTTGGCTCAGAGCACACCCCTCGTTTAGGACCCCCATTTATAGAGTTAAATGCTGCGTGACTATGGTTTATTGGGGGGACCCTCCCCCTTGATAAGCCAGGCCTGTGGGACCACAGTGAAAGTGCCTTCAACCCTTGATTTGTTGTGTTGAGGTGGAAGTGCGCGCCAAATTAGAGCACAGCAAACTTAACAAGCACGCTTTGTTTTTTATCGTTTCGAGAGAAAAAAAAAAACTCGGGCTGAACGCAAGGGCGATGGCCATGTGGGCGTCGGCCCCCGCCGTCTGCCGGTGACTCCAACCGTGCGCGAACATCGCAGTGAAAGGGTGGGGCCAGGCCCAATGTGTGCGGACCGTGAATAGCTGCAGTGTTTGCCTGGCTGCCCAGAACGGCCAGCCTGAGTCACGGATCTGTGTTTGGGAAAAAAAATTCAAACGGCAACCGTTCAGTTTGCAGACGTTCACGTGTGTCCTTAGCTGAGGTCATTCCACGCGTACTGAGGCACCACCGTCCCTCGTCGGTTGGGAACCCAAACGAGACCTCCTGGTGTGACGGGATCTTCTGCAGAGCTCTGATGCCTGCTGACGGTGGCATGTATGGAAAGAGAAAAGCATTGTGTGTGTGTGTGTGTGTGTGTGTGTGTGTGTGTGTGTGTGTTTGTGTGTGCATGTGCGTGCATGTGTGTGTGTGTGTGTGTGTGCGCTGTTCCACCGCCTCTGCAGTAGTGTTAGGGGACGTGCCCGCTCCGCTCCCTTGCTGCCGGTGACGGAGTTGTCTCTGTAGGTGTCTGCTGATTGGTTGGATGGGTGGGCATGATGGATGGAGGCGGACCATGGGCCGCGGAAGTTATTTGGACGTGTCGGTGACGCATGCGATGACTAACCGCCAGCCACTGACATAGCTTTGTGGTGAGGGTGCACGGTGAGGGGCGGTAGGTGGGGGCGTGTGTGCGTGCGAAGTCTAACATGGAAGAGTAGTCAGTGTGTTGAGTGCTGGTGGAGTGGCCGGCGTGTGGCTGTCCCGATTACAAGTCAACACAGTCACCACCCCCCCCCCTGCCCACCACCACCCCCCTCCGCATTCACTTCTCCTCACTCGGTCATCAAACACCAAGGACAATTCGCCCAATCGGCTATCACTCTGCCTATCTGTAAGAAGAGGGCAGCGGGTTTAACTATGGATAAAACCCAGACTATGGGTGACGGGCATCAGGGACGGTTTGGGGAGAGGACAGGGGGGGGGGGGGTGGGGTGGCGTGTGTGTGATGGCAATACGTAGTGACAGTTGAAAGAGTTTTCCAGCCATTCACGTGTCAGGAGAATGGTGGAAATATGGAGCTCTCGGTGCCGGGGATAAACAGCATTGCGTGCTGATGAATGGCCTGCTTCAAACACACAAGACTATGTGAGATCATCTGGCTGCCGTACTCATGGCCGCTCCATGACAGATATACGGGGAGCTGATGTGGACAAACAAAGCAAAAAAAAAAAAAGGAAAAAATGTGCTTGGAAGATGGATGGGTCCCGCGGAACAAAGCCTAATTCTGTCTGTAATCAGACAGCTGTATGCCATACTGAGGTAATAATGTTCAGGGATGATTACTTTCCGTTTCCACAATTGCCGTTGAGAGGGTCTGACGAGCGCTTTCGGTTCTTCCTTAGCAGCAGCCCTTTGTTGGCCTCTCCCGCTCACTTTGAGCTTCGAGCAGCGGAAACATCTAGCGACGTCCAGATTTAAGGGGCGCTGAAGTGCCGTTTCTCAGCACGCCTCTCTCTCGTCTGGCGTCCCTCTAATTGTCTTATTACCCTTGTTTTGGTTTTCCAATCTTTCCCCTTAATGTTTCCCTTCAGCCTTCCCCCCTCCTGCTCTCCGTGCCTGGATGTTTGTCCTGGTGCCTGGGAGGTCGCTCCTGGGGTTAAGCACTGTTTTGCTCGCAGCGTCAATAGTAATCTGTTCTGACACTCCTGGTGGTTCTCCTGCGGTCTTGTTCCCGTTGACCTGCTGAACGCCCAGGAGATGGGATAGAACAGCTAGTGGAGATACCAGCCACGGGGAGACCACGCCTGTAAAAACCCCACGGGGAGAGAACAGTGGGCTGGTCAACGCTAAGCCGTGGAGAATGTCTCCTGCTTTGTGACTTCATTACATTGGCCCAGGACCAACACTTGAAGGGCGGCCCCTGGTCATCTACTGACATGTGCACCTTGACCCACAAGGCCCTCTTTTTCATGAGCTAACATGCATCACTTATCCTGTTTTATTTAAACGGAAAGCCCAAAGGAACTTTGGCGCACGTTTCTGACCTCTGAAATATCGCTTCAGGCCAGGGTCCGGTCCATGAAGTCCCTTGGCTGAGGACTAATCTACAAGTGGTTTTGCGCAAACATCACAATCTATTATATTACTTTGGCTTTACACAGTTCTGATACCGTATGTCATTAAATAGCATTACAGCACACCGGATCACTTCTTCATGTTCAAACGTAGACTGATAATAATCAGACAGAGTGATGTAAGGTGACAGGACACCTTTGGAATAAAAACCCCCCCGTCCGGAACTAAAGAGCCGCGTTCAGGGTTCAGATGCAATCCAATGCGCTGGTGACACTGGCGACTGTCGACTGTGTAGGAGGTGATGCATTATCCTCCGGGCTCCACACCCCTTACATGGTAGATCAGTGAGAACAGGCTGCAAGGGGATGACACATAGGGGTATTCAATGCCTATGAGTCAGACCATCCAGCGAGAAGGAATGGTGTGAAGACCAAAGTCCTGGCCTCCCCCCCCCAGCCCCCTACCACCCCCCCCCCAACCAAAGAGGGGCCACGGATCCTGTGTGACCTTGAGGGGGGTAGATCAGCCATGGGCTACAGCCCATGACCGCCACTTTGCCTGCTCCCGTCATGCTCTGTCCAATGAGAAACGAAGAGTGGACCTTAATCTGTAGATCTACGTGTTGATGGCAAATTCCACAGTGGATTGGAAACATTAAAGAACCTCTGTGTCTTGATGCAGTCCCACATGCCCGGTGTAATCCCCCCGCCCCCCCCCCGCCCCCCCCCCCCCACGTCCCCCTGTCATCTGGCAGACACACGGTCACTGAGAACATTGACTGGTTGCTGCTGCTGCTGCTGCTGTGAATGGTGTAGACTTACAGGACCACAGTAGAGGGCTAGGCAGCAACCTAGATGGCCTGCTTTGTCACACGTTGCTTGACTTAAGGTGGCTTTGTGGCTCTCTTTCTTTGTGTGTGTGTGTGTGTGTGTGTGTGTGTGTGTGTGTGTGTGTGTTGAGGTGTGTGTGTGTGTTCAAATGTTCAAATAGCATCCTGTTACAATTTTGATAAAGTGAAGAGGAACAAACGAGAATCAAAAGTTTCTTGCATGAATCATCCTTTTCCATTGATGCTTGTGGCATACTCTGCATTGTTTTCTGAATGGGCATTGAGTTCTCACAAATTTCTAAAGGGTTTTGAGCCTTACTCATATCCTTACTCACCACGCTCCCTCCTGCTCCCAGTACTGGACCAGCTTCTGTCTGACGTCGCGTCCTCCTAGTCTCTGTCCAGATGTTCTCCTTGTCCCCCCTTGTCATCCCCATGGTGTTGGGTGGTCGAGGGGTACACTCTCCTGGTTGAGGGGTACACTTTCCTGTCTGAGGGGTACACTCTCCTGGCTTAGGGGTACACTCTCCTGTCTGAGGGGTACACTCTGCTGTAGGCCTCTCGTGCTGTGCCTGCGATGGAGGAGCTAGAGATAGGAGCCAAGATGCCCCCCCCCCCCCCCCCACACACACACACACACACAATCTCAAGTTAGGACACTGGTACATACGTATATGCAAATACAAGTCCAGTGAAAGCTATGAAGTTATTATTAAGTTATTTGCATATACGTATGTAGCAGTGTCCTGACTTGAGAGAGAGAGAGAGAGAGAGAGAGAGAGAGAGAGAGAGAGAGAGAGAGAGAGAGAGAGAGAGAGAGAGAGAGAGTGTGTGTGTGTGTGTGTGTGTGTGTTCTTCGGCCTTGTGGAGGGAGGGAGGGTGGGGGAGATTCCCCCCAGGTGACGGTCCCAGGTTTACAGATAGACCTCCACCTGGTGCTGGAATGTCACAGCCTGTGTTTGGGCTGTAAACTCTGACATAATTACAGTGCCACTAAGTCAAACACTGAGGTGAAACGACTACCTTGGCGAGGGGGAAAATGATCACTGCTTAATGTTATGTCTGGGGCCCGCACATTTGGCCCGGGTCCCGGCCGAGGACGGATGAGCGTCAGGACGGGGAATGCGAGAAATGCGCTTGGTTCTCCGACCTCTTAGAAGGTGAAGTGAGAAAGTTGACATCATAACTGCGGACCGGCGTGTGCGTGCATGCAGTCCGATGGATGTTTTCGCTAAACAGGCTACGGGTCAAAAAAGGAGAGCGAGAATTCTGGCGCCAGGGACGTTTGTCTGTGAATCGATAAAAGGCAGTCATTTATCCTCAACACCACTCATCAGAGATGGTGTGAGTGTGTGTCCTTTACGGCCAGAGAAAGCAAGCTGAAAGGGGAGCGGAGAGAGGGGAATAGATGGCAGGGAGAGAAAGCAGAAGACAATGGTGTTGTTATAAGAATGCACCTGGGCTCCGATCGGCTGGATCAGTTTGAGAGGAAGTGCAGGGCTGCCACCTGGTGGTAGTGCATGGTCAGTGCACACGGCGTTTCAAACCTAAGCGAGCGAAGATTTGAACCCTCCCCGCCCCTCCCCTGTCGCTTTACAGTAGGCTACTTTATAATTTGAGCCTCATTGTACCTCATCGTACTCATAAATAAGGTATCTCTTTGAAAGCGTCTACTCTATATTCTGTACATGTACATGTACTTATGTTTTCAATGAAACAAGCTTGAATGTATATATTTGCCAATCATCTCATGTTCCCCGGGGGGTCTATATAAACTAAGTGTGTAAACCACATTCTAGTTCAGGCTCAGTGTTGTTGTTGTTTTAAATCTGCGCCATCACAAGTCTTTTCCTGTTTTTCTTCCACTTCTCAGCGCCAACAAACAATGCAAGGAAGGGCTTCGTTCTCTGTCTAGACGGCGACCCGTGTCAGCTGTGTCCGCTTTGACAGCCCCCCCACCACCACCAGCACCACCACCACCACCCTCTTCCTCGTTTCTTTCCTATCGCCTTGAAGTCTGTGTGCAGAAAAATATATATTATTTTAAAGATAAAGATAATCATTTAATCCAAACTATAGCCTATATCACGCAAAGTTACCCACAAATGATAGGCAACATGAGTCCCACTATTAGAGAGGGACATCAGATAACAATATGAATGTTGTAATGTCTTTTCACGGCCACTAGAGGACGGGACGCTACAGCGAGCATGACTTTGCACCGATTTTGCGCACGCACTTTATTTGGCACAGATGTTTTTTTGCAAAATAGGCAACTTGTT
>NW_028179308.1:7500-8752 GCF_964030765.1 Micromesistius poutassou | reverse complement strand
CACGAGCTCCTCCGTATCAATTAGAGAACATCTTTGCATTCCACCAGCGTGAAGTCAGCCCAGCAGCGGCCTGCCCTCCTCTCCAGTGCTCTGGTCTGCCCTCCTGGACACAGTGCTCTGGGTCTGCCCCCCTGGACACAGTGCTCTGGTCTGCCCTCCTGGACACAGTGCTCTGGGTCTGCCCTCCTGGACACAGTGCTCTGGGTCTGCCCCCCTGGACACAGTGCTCTGGGTCTGCCCTCCTGGACACAGTGCTCTGGGTCTGCCCTCCTGGACACAGTGCTCTGGGTCTGCCCTCCTGGACACAGTGCTCTGGTCTGCCCTCCTGGACACAGTGCTCTGGGTCTGCCTCCAGTGCTCTGGGTCTCCCCTCCAGTGCTCTGGGTCTCCCCTCCAGTGCTCTGGGTCTCCCCTCCAGTGCTCTGGGTCTCCCCTCCAGTGCTCTGGGTCTCCCCTCATATCCTAACCCAGCACATGAGTTTGTTTCATGCGTATGTCTGCTTTCCACCAATGTTAAAAAAGACACAGCAGCCATTTCCATCTCTGTCCTTCGGAGGAGACGTAAAACCGAGGTCCTGACTCACTGAGGTCATAATAGATCCCAGGGCACTTATCGCAAAGAGTAGGGGATCCCCCCGGTGTCCTGGCTTATAAACTGCCCAACCAGGCTCATTCAATCTGGCCCCCTAATCATCCCCTATATATATATATATATATATATATATATATATTGGGCTCATTCATTAATTCCCTCACTCTCCACCTCAAGCTGGTGTGTGGTGAGCGTTCTGGCGCCGATTGGCTGCCGTGCATCACCAAGTGGGTGCTACACATTGGTGGTGGTTAGTGAGGTCCCCCCTTCACTGTAAAGCGCTTTGGGTGTCTAGAAAAGCGCTATATAAATTCAATAATTATTATTATTATTATTTAAAATTCCCGAGGCTCCTCAGGACAGCCCGGCCTGCGTGGATCCCAGCCGCTGGGCAGGGGACCGGAGAGCCCATCAGAGGGCCAGCCGCTGGGCAGGGGACCGGAGAGCCATCAGAGGGCCAGCCGCTGGCAGGGGACCGGAGAGCCCATCAGAGGGCCAGCCGCTGGGCAGGGGACCGGAGAGCCATCAGAGGGCCAGCCGCTGGGCAGGGGACCGGAGAGCCATCAGAGGGCCAGCCGCTGGCAGGGGACCGGAGAGCCATCAGAGGGCCAGCCGCTGGGCAGGGGGACCGGAGAGCCATCAGAGGGCCAGCCGCTCCGG
>NW_028179309.1:12500-17106 GCF_964030765.1 Micromesistius poutassou | reverse complement strand
AAGCAGCAGTAGCAGTAGAAGTAGCAGCAGTAGCAGTAGAAGTGGCAGCAGTAGCAGTAGAAGTAGAAGTAGCAGCAGTAGCAGTAGTAACAGTAGCAGTAGAAGTAGCAGCAGTAGCAGTAGCAGCAGTAGCAGTAGAAGTAGCAGCAGTAGCAGTAGAAGTAGCAGCAGTAGAAGTAGCAGCAGTAGCAGTAGAAGTAGCAGTAGCAGTAGAAGTAGCAGCAGTAGTAGTAGCAGCAGTAGCAGTAGAAGTAGCAGCAGTAGCAGTAGAAGTAGCAGCAGTAGTAGTAGAAGTAGCAGCAGTAGCAGTAGAAGTAGCAGCAGTAGAAGTAGCAGCAGTAGCAGTAGAAGTAGCAGCAGTAGCAGTAGAAGTAGCAGCAGTAGCAGTAGAAGTAGCAGCAGTAGCAGTAGAAGTAGCAGCAGTAGCAGTAGAAGTAGCAGTAGCAGCAGTAGCAGCAGTAGCAGTAGCATTAGCATTAGCAGCACTGCGGTAGTAGTAGCTGTACCAGTAGCAGCAGTAGCGGTAGCGTCAACAGTAGCAATAGTAGCAACAGCAGCGCCTGCAGCGGTACCAGCGGTCGACAGGATATAGACCGAGGAACAAAGGAACCAGGAATATAAACAGTAGTGCTCATTAGTGGTTATCTGGGCGGGAGGGGGGGAGGGAGGGAGGTGGGGCTCAGAGGGGGGAGGTCGGGGCGTGGGGGCCTCTAGGCTGGAGGTCAGGGGCCCCGGAGCTTCTGATGGAGGGCTATTGATTAGAGGAGGGAGGGAGGAGGTGATACAGTTGCAGGAGAGCGCCATTGATTTTCCGCAACGGCAGAGAGGGGAGAGAGAGAGAAGCAGCCGGTAGGAGAGGCCAGGGAGCTGTCAGGTTATCGGCTCAAATATCCGCAAGAAGTTTCCTATTTTTCCTTTCTGTCGGCGCGCTGACCTTCCACGAGTCAAACCGGGGTATCTGTTTATTAACGTTGTTATTAATTATGAATCATTCTCCCCTCCGTAAGCTGAGGGCTCAGCGGCGACCGGGGCGGGCGATCAGATAGGACCAGACCTGAGGGGACACCTTCAGCCAGGACTGGTCTGGTCAGGGTCTGGTCTGGTTTGGTCTGGTCTGGTCTGGTCTGGTCCAATCTGGTCTGGTCTGGTCTGGTCCTATCTGGTCTGGTCTGGTCCTATCTGGTCTGGTCTGGTCTGGTCTGGTCTGGTCTGGTCCTGTCTGGTCTGGTCTGGTCTGGTCTGGTCTGGGTCTGGTCTGGTCTGGTCTGGTCTGGTCCTATCTGGTCTGGTCTGGTCCTCTCTGGTCTGGTCTGGTCTGGTCTGGTCCTATCTGGTCTGGTCTGGTCTGGTCTGGTCCTCTCTGGTCTGGTCCTATCTGGTCTGGTCTGGTCTGGTCTGGTCCTATCTGGTCTGGTCTGGTCTGGTCTGGTCTGGTCCTCTCTAGTCTGGTCCTATCTGGTCTGGTCTGGTCTGGTCCTGTCTGGTCTGGTCTGGTCTGGTCTGGTCTGGTCTGGTCTGGTCCTGTCTGGTCTGGTCTGGTCTGGTCTGGTCTGGTCTGGTCCTGTCTGGTCTGGTCCTATCTGGTCTGGTCTGGTCCAGTGGCGTCACTAGGCTGTTTTATTCGGGGCTAAAGCCCCGGATCAAATTTAAATAGCCCCGAATCTATTTTTGTTTGAAAAAATAAATAAAAAAAAGTTTTTAAAAAAATTCAAAAATTCTTCCGTCCGCCACCGCCCCCCCCCCCCCCCCCCCCCAACACCGTGCGCTTAATGTCGTTATTCTAGATTCCACCCGTCGGGTTCAGTGGACTTTGTGAAGCGCCTGATCTTCGGGGCTAATTATTTATTGTATATATTTGTTGTATTTTCTGAATGAATTTTAAGTAGCACTTCAAAAGCAGCAGCAGCGAGTAGAGTCGCTGCTTTGATCCGCTCCCCCCCCCCCCCCCCCCCCCCCCCCCCACCCCCCCACCCTCTCGCCCAAAGGGCATCTTCCTTCTAATTGGCTCAGCGTTGCTCATCTCAGCTGTCAGTCTGTCAGTCAGTCTGTCTGTCTGTCTAACAGGAGAATATTAAAACCCGATGACAGAGTTGTTGCCAGATCGGTTGCCAGATTTCGCTGCAGACAGTGTTGCCACTAGATTGGTTGGGGGAGGGAAATCGGGCCCAATCTGGCAACGCTTGCCCGAATCTGAGCCCTGGTTCCTCGGTGGGTGGACGACGTGAGAGATGAAGGCGGCGTCATGTCGCAGCAGCAGCCTTCTTCCAGGCTTCGGGGGGGGGGAGCTGATAGGATTATTTATTATTATCTGGGATCATTCTGTCCAAACATGCCCTCGCTTTTCCATTCTAGTCTCGTCTCCGCGGTGACTGTGGAGTCCACCGTGGAGACACTCTTCTGGTCCACGGTTGGAGAGACACACACACACACACGCTCACGTTAGACACGCTCTCGGACTCAAGCCGTGCTTAACTCCACCACCACCACGTGTCCTCCACGGTCGACGTTTATTCAGCTAAATCATTTGAGGAGGTGCGCTCATCTATAAAGAGATGTTCCGTCCCTGTTGGCGCTATGTATAGAGCATTGTCCTCTCTCTCTCTACCTCTCTACCTCTCTCCCTCCCTCCCTCTCTCTCTCCCTCCCTCTCTCCCCCTCTCTCTCTACCTCTCTCTCTCCCTCCCTCTCTCTCCCCCTCTCTCTCTACCTCTCCCTCCCCCTCCCTCTCTCCCTCCCTCCCTTTGCTCTCTCTCTCCCTCTCTCTCTCCCTCCCTCTCTCTCTCCCTCTCTCTCTCCCTCCCTCTCTCTACCTCTCTCTCTCCCTCCCTCTCTCTACCTCTCTCTCTCCCTCCCTCCCTTTGCTCTCTCTCTCCCCCTCCCTCTCTCCCCCTCTCTCTCACTCTCTACCTCCCTCCCTCCCTCCCTTTGCTCTCTCTCTCTCTCCCTCTCTCTCTCCCTCTCACTCTCTCTACCTCTCTCCCTCCCTCCCTTTGCTCTCTCCCCCTCTCCCTCTCTCTCTCTCCCCCTCTCTACCTCTCTCCCTCCCTCCCTTTGCTCTCTCCTTCTCACTCTCTCTCCCTCTCTCTCAACCTCTCTCCCTCTCTCTCCCTCCCTCTCTCTCTCCCTCCCTCTCTCTCTCTCCCCCTCCCTCTCTCTCTCCCCCCCCCCCTCTCTCTCTCTCTACCTCTCTCTCCCTCTCTTCCCCCCCTCTCTCTCTCTCTCCCCCCCCTCCTTCTCCCCCTCTCTCTCCCCCCCCCCCTCCTTCTCCCCCTCTCTCTCTCCCTCTCTGTGTTAATGTAGTGAAGTGGCCGGGCGGTCAATGAGCTAGTATTAACACCTGACTCCAGCTGCTGTTTGTTCCTGTGTGTGTGCGTGTGCGTGTGCGTGTGCGTGTGTGTGTGTGTCTGTGTGTGTGTCCCATGAGGCCTTTTCCATGGCCGGGGGGGGCGGGGGGGGAGAGAAAGTATCCGTCCCCGATCGATGGATCCGAGCCCTCCTCTCTCAGCCGCGTTGCTCCGAGCCTCCTCTCTGTCCTGTCCTGCGCTGCTGTCCTACAGTGCTCGCTGTTTCGCCGTCCCTTTAATGTCCACTTCCTCTCAGCAGGATTCAGCCGTTGTAAACATTCAGCAGATCTAAAGGCTCCCCCCCTCACCTCACTTCAAGCCGGCTCCGGCTGCTTATATTGTTGAGCTGGCCGTGTGCCTCCCTCCGGTAGCCCTTAATATAAACGCATCACGCCAAACTGTTTCACAACTCTCTCCAACAGCGCTAACAACGCCGCGGTTGTTGTTGTTTTTTCCGCGGTGTAGATTTCAACCGTTGTTTTTTTTCCCCACACACACAGTTTTGCGAAAGGAGACGAGGACTGACTGACTCTCTCCCCCCCCCCCCCGTGTGTTCCCCTACCCACCCTCCAGGCACTGGCCGCCGCCGCCGCCGCCGCCGAGCTGAGCCTCAGCCCCGGAGCGCCCGCCATGGCCGCCGAGGTGAACGTGAACGGCCCCGGGCGCCCCCTGGTGGCCGAGCCGCAGATCGCCATGTTCTGCGGCCACCAGCTGCTCCACATGAACACGGAGACGGCCCAGTGGGAGCCCGACCCCCAGGGCCGGCAGGGCTGCTTCACGCTGCCCAGCCAGATCCTGTCCTACTGCCAGGAGGTGAGGAGGCGCTCGACCCCCATCCAGAGGACACGCGGCGGGGGGGGGGGGCTGATCTGATCGATACCGCTAACGTCAGCGCTATCACAATTAGGATCTCTAAACGGCCGAGTACTTAGTCGTATCCCGAGGCTGGCTCGGGACGGGCGGGCGGGCAGCAGCACCTCTCGGCGGGCGGTCTAACCGTCCAGGGTGATGGAGCACCGAAAGCAGCGACTAATTAAATCACTTAAATCACGTTTTATTGGTTTCTAACCCTGGCGTTTGTTTTGTCGCTCCACCTGTCCTGTCTTATATATGGGTTTTTGCTAGGCCCTATATATAATGAAGGAGTTCTGGTATTCTGGAAATATTTTTTTTAAATATTTCCTTAATATTTGTTTGTCTATCCCTCTCTCTCTCCCCCCCCCCCCCCACCGCCCCTGTTACCTGGTGTGTGCTCGTCGTAT
>NW_028179309.1:0-7500 GCF_964030765.1 Micromesistius poutassou | reverse complement strand
TGTGCTGCCCGGGCCGCAGCAACGCCGCCGCCGCCGCCGCCAGCAGCAGCAGCAAGGGAGACGGCGAGGGAGGGGAGGGACCCCCCACCGGGACACTCACACTGCAGGCCCCCGGGAAGACCAGCTCTGTGTAAGGACACCACACACCATGGACGGAGACACGTATATAGACACGTATATACTTAAGCAATAGATCACGACAGGCTGTGGTATACGCTCATTATACCACAGTTAAGGGGCGTTGTCCGTCCCGACGCGCAGCGGAGGGACGGCGACCCCCTTAACCCCCCTTCGGCTTTCGGCCGAAACATTTTTATCACCGAAACAACACGGCCGAAACAGGAAATTGTGATGACGCGAACAAAAACCGCGGCCAGCACACGCTTGTCTGGATAAGCGCCTCTGCGCCAACATGTCTGCGGTGTGGGCATATTTCCATGTCTGAAAAAGACCCACGGATAGCGATTTGCAAAACGTGTAATTCTGAAATTTAGAGAGGGGGTAAATCTGCAAAGAGTTTCATCCAAACGAGCCGTCTTTAGCGACGGCTCGCCATGAGACAGCTTCTATGAGCTGTCGGCTATCAGCCGCGAGCTTAGGGACCGTCTGCAAAACGGAAAACGGTGTTGTTGTTTTTTCAGTGCTAAATAAATATTTTTATACTTTTAATAATTGTAATTGATTTATTCTTTGAATTGCAATGCCTTGATTTTAGTGAGGTTAGTACACAGTCATAGCTATAAATGCAATGGTAGGCCTACTAATAATTGACATAATAATTTATTTCGGTGTTTCGGTTTTCGGCCTTGGTTTCCTCATTTTCGGTTTTCGGTTTCGGCCAAGAATTCTAATTTCGGTGCATCCCTAATATACATATATATATATATACTTTATCACACGGCTCTCCTCAGCGCTGTGGAACGCGCCGTTCACTTGCATGGGCCTTATCCCCACTTCCGGTGGTCATTTATTTTTCGATAATGACCGTTGCTAAGCAGCATATAACGGCCGCTGTCAAGGAAAGTGGATTTTTTTCACGTCTTTTCACGTGTCCCTCCTCAAGTAGTCCGGTCACAACTCATCAACCCCAGCGTACTCGGTTGCTACGCGACGTCTAGTCTTTAGCGGACTGTTCCTCTGCTGATCAACACTACCAATGGTGATTGTAGAAAGACACAGCGTGTGAAGTTATTTTTTCAGTTTTAAGGCAAGTAACCGTGTAATAAGAGGGATAATGTATAGAACGTCTTAAATAAACCCTTGTCGGGGCTTATTTAAGATAATGACCGCTCTCTATACATTATCCCTTATGTATCTGTCTGGTCTGGTTATATATGACAGAGCGAGGCTGACCTCAGGTCTGCTCTAGAGGCTGACCTCAGGTCTGCTCTAGAGGCTGAGCGGTGGTGTGTTGCTCTAGAGGCTGAGCGGTGGTGGTCTGCTCTAGAGGCTGAGCGGTGGTCTGTTGCTCTAGAGGCTGAGCGGTGGTGTGTTGCTCTAGAGGCTGAGCGGTGGTCTGCTCTAGAGGCTGAGCGGTGGTGTGTTGCTCTAGAGGCTGAGCGGTGGTGGTCTGCTCTAGAGGCTGAGCGGTGGTGGTCTGCTCTAGAGGCTGAGCGGTGGTGGTGTGTTGCTCTAGAGGCTGAGCGGTGGTCTGCTCTAGAGGCTGAGCGGTGGTCTGTTGCTCTAGAGGCTGAGCGGTGGTGTGTTGCTCTAGAGGCTGAGCGGTGGTGGTCTGCTCTAGAGGCTGAGCGGTGGTGGTCTGCTCTAGAGGCTGAGCGGTGGTCTGTTGCTCTAGAGGCTGAGTGGTGGTCTGCTCTAGAGGCTGAGCGGTGGTCTGTTGCTCTAGAGGCTGAGTGGTGGTCTGCTCTAGAGGCTGAGCGGTGGTGTGTTGCTCTAGAGGCTGAGCGGTGGTGTGTTGCTCTAGAGGCTGAGTGGTGGTCTGTTGCTCTAGAGGCTGAGCGGTGGTGGTCTGCTCTAGAGGCTGAGCGGTGGTCTGTTGCTCTAGAGGCTGAGCGGTGGTCTGTTGCTCTAGAGGCTGAGTGGTGGTGTGTTGCTCTAGAGGCTGAGCGGTGGTCTGCTCTAGAGGCTGAGCGGTGGTGGTCTGCTCTAGAGGCTGAGCGGTGGTGTGTTGCTCTAGAGGCTGAGCGGTGGTCTGTTGCTCTAGAGGCTGAGCGGTGGTCTGTTGCTCTAGAGGCTGACCTCAGGTCTGCTCTAGAGGCTGAGCGGTGGTGGTCTGCTCTAGAGGCTGAGCGGTGGTGTGTTGCTCTAGAGGCTGAGTGGTGGTCTGTTGCTCTAGAGGCTGAGCGGTGGTGTGTTGCTCTAGAGGCTGAGCGGTGGTCTGCTCTAGAGGCTGAGCGGTGGTGGTCTGCTCTAGAGGCTGAGCGGTGGTGGTCTGCTCTAGAGGCTGAGCGGTGGTGGTCTGTTGCTCTAGAGGCTGAGCGGTGGTGTGTTGCTCTAGAGGCTGAGCGGTGGTGTGTTGCTCTAGAGGCTGAGCGGTGGTCTGCTCTAGAGGCTGAGCGGTGGTGGTCTGCTCTAGAGGCTGAGCGGTGGTGGTCTGCTCTAGAGGCTGAGCGGTGGTGGTCTGCTCTAGAGGCTGAGCGGTGGTGGTCTGCTCTAGAGGCTGAGCGGTGGTGTGTTGCTCTAGAGGCTGAGCGGTGGTGGTCTGCTCTAGAGGCTGAGCGGTGGTGTGTTGCTCTAGAGGCTGAGCGGTGGTGGTCTGTTGCTCTAGAGGCTGAGCGGTGGTGGTCTGCTCTAGAGGCTGAGCGGTGGTCTGCTCTAGAGGCTGAGCGGTGGTGTGTTGCTCTAGAGGCTGACCTCAGGTCTGCTCTAGAGGCTGAGCGGTGGTGTGTTGCTCTAGAGGCTGAGCGGTGGTCTGTTGCTCTAGAGGCTGAGCGGTGGTCTGTTGCTCTAGAGGCTGAGCGGTGGTCTGTTGCTCTAGAGGCTGAGCGGTGGTGTGTTGCTCTAGAGGCTGAGCGGTGGTGTGTTGCTCTAGAGGCTGACCTCAGGTCTGCTCTAGAGGCTGAGCGGTGGTGTGTTGCTCTAGAGGCTGAGCGGTGGTCTGTTGCTCTAGAGGCTGACCTCAGGTCTGCTCTAGAGGCTGAGCGGTGGTCTGTTGCTCTAGAGGCTGAGCGGTGGTGGTCTGCTCTAGAGGCTGAGCGGTGGTGGTCTGCTCTAGAGGCTGAGCGGTGGTCTGTTGCTCTAGAGGCTGAGCGGTGGTGTGTTGCTCTAGAGGCTGACCTCAGGTCTGCTCTAGAGGCTGAGTGGTGGTGTGTTGCTCTAGAGGCTGAGCGGTGGTCTGCTGCTCTAGAGGCTGAGCGGTGGTGTGTTGCTCTAGAGGCTGAGCGGTGGTCTGTTGCTCTAGAGGCTGAGCGGTGGTGGTCTGCTCTAGAGGCTGAGCGGTGGTGTGTTGCTCTAGAGGCTGAGCGGTGGTGGTCTGCTCTAGAGGCTGAGTGGTGGTGTGTTGCTCTAGAGGCTGAACGGTGGTCTGCTCTAGAGGCTGAGCGGTGGTGTGTTGCTCTAGAGGCTGAGCGGTGGTCTGCTCTAGAGGCTGAGCGGTGGTGGTCTGCTCTAGAGGCTGAGCGGTGGTCTGTTGCTCTAGAGGCTGAGCGGTGGTCTGTTGCTCTAGAGGCTGAGCGGTGGTCTGTTGCTCTAGAGGCTGAGCGGTGGTGTGTTGCTCTAGAGGCTGAGCGGTGGTGGTCTGCTCTAGAGGCTGAGCAGTGGTCTGCTCTAGAGGCTGAGCGGTGGTGGTCTGCTCTAGAGGCTGAGCGGTGGTGGTCTGCTCTAGAGGCTGAGCGGTGGTGTGTTGCTCTAGAGGCTGAGCGGTGGTCTGTTGCTCTAGAGGCTGAGCGGTGGTGGTCTGCTCTAGAGGCTGAGCGGTGGTCTGCTCTAGAGGCTGAGCGGTGGTGGTCTGCTCTAGAGGCTGAGCGGTGGTCTGTTGCTCTAGAGGCTGAGCGGTGGTGGTCTGTTGCTCTAGAGGCTGAGCGGTGGTGTGTTGCTCTAGAGGCTGACCTCAGGTCTGCTCTAGAGGCTGAGCGGTGGTCTGTTGCTCTAGAGGCTGAGCGGTGGTGGTCTGCTCTAGAGGCTGAGCGGTGGTCTGTTGCTCTAGAGGCTGACCTCAGGTCTGCTCTAGAGGCTGAGCGGTGGTGGTCTGCTCTAGAGGCTGAGCGGTGGTGTGTTGCTCTAGAGGCTGAGCGGTGGTCTGCTGCTCTAGAGGCTGAGCGGTGGTCTGTTGCTCTAGAGGCTGAGCGGTGGTCTGCTGCTCTAGAGGCTGAGCGGTGGTGGTCTGCTCTAGAGGCTGAGCGGTGGTCTGTTGCTCTAGAGGCTGAGCGGTGGTCTGTTGCTCTAGAGGCTGAGCGGTGGTCTGTTGCTCTAGAGGCTGAGCGGTGGTGGTCTGCTCTAGAGGCTGAGCGGTGGTCTGTTGCTCTAGAGGCTGAGCGGTGGTGTGTTGCTCTAGAGGCTGACCTCAGGTCTGCTCTAGAGGCTGAGTGGTGGTGTGTTGCTCTAGAGGCTGAGCGGTGGTGTGTTGCTCTAGAGGCTGAGCGGTGGTCTGTTGCTCTAGAGGCTGAGCGGTGGTGGTCTGCTCTAGAGGCTGAGCGGTGGTCTGTTGCTCTAGAGGCTGAGCGGTGGTGTGTTGCTCTAGAGGCTGAGCGGTGGTGGTCTGCTCTAGAGGCTGACCTCAGGTCTGCTCTAGAGGCTGAGTGGTGGTGTGTTGCTCTAGAGGCTGAGCGGTGGTGTGTTGCTCTAGAGGCTGAGCGGTGGTCTGTTGCTCTAGAGGCTGAGCGGTGGTCTGCTCTAGAGGCTGAGCGGTGGTCTGCTGCTCTAGAGGCTGAGCGGTGGTGGTCTGCTCTAGAGGCTGAGTGGTGGTGTGTTGCTCTAGAGGCTGAACGGTGGTCTGCTCTAGAGGCTGAGCGGTGGTGTGTTGCTCTAGAGGCTGAGCGGTGGTCTGCTCTAGAGGCTGAGCGGTGGTGTGTTGCTCTAGAGGCTGAGCGGTGGTGGTCTGCTCTAGAGGCTGAGTGGTGGTGGTCTGCTCTAGAGGCTGAGCGGTGGTGTGTTGCTCTAGAGGCTGAGCGGTGGTCTGTTGCTCTAGAGGCTGAGCGGTGGTGTGTTGCTCTAGAGGCTGACCTCAGGTCTGCTCTAGAGGCTGAGCGGTGGTGTGTTCCTGCAGGGCGGTGAAGGTGACCTCCACCCCTCCCAGCCCCTCCGCAGACGTGGACGACCTGGAGGAGGAGGAGGAGGAGGAGGAGGAGGGCGATGCGGTGGAGGAGGAGGAGGAAGAGGAGGTGGAGGAGGAGGAGGAGGAGGATCAGGTGGACGAGGCGCAGGCGGAGGAGGAGGAAGAGGAGGTGGAGGAGGAGGAGGAGCAGGAGGTCGGCGAGAAGCCGCCGGTGAAGGAGCCCGAGGAGTACGACTACCCCATCGACTCGGGGCCCTACCAGGCCTCCGACTACCTGGACTCCTTCTACTACGAGAAGGGCCAGGGCCGCAAGCCCGCCACCGCCCCCCCCGCTGGCCAGAGGAGACAGCTGTGAGTGCCCCCCCCCCCCCCCCCCCCCCCGCTCCTCAACAGACTCTCTCTCTCTCTCTCTCTCTCTCTCTCTCTGTCTCTCTCTGTCTCTTTATTTGTGTATGTGTGTGTCTCTCTCTTTCTTTATGTCTCTCTCTCACTTTCTCTCTCTCTCTCTCTCTCTGTATCTTTATTTGTGTGTGTGTGTGTGTGTGTGTGTGTCTCTCATTTTCTCTCTCTCACACTTTTTCTCTCTCTCTCGCTCCCTCTCTCTCTCACCCTCTTTCGCTCTCTCTCGCTCTGTCTCTGTGTGTATGTATGTGTGTCTCTCTCTTTCTCTCTGTCTCTTGTCTCTCACTCTGTCTCTTTATGTGTGTGTGTGTGTGTGTGTGTGTGTGTGTGTGTGTGTGTGTGAGTGTGTGTGTGTGTGTGTGTGTCTCTCGCTCTCTCTCTCCCTCATTCTCTCTCTTCCATCCATGCATAGACAGGACTGAGTGTCCCAGGAGTACAGTAACCGTAACATGTTTCCTAGTGATGATCTGACAGAGGGTATATTATATAAATATTAAATATTAGATACAGTATGCTGTACGTCTAGAAGCACTTACATCAGCTCAGTCTTTAATGGAGGAACTCTGACTCTGATCACCTGATCCATAACCTGATAGATAGTCAAATAGAAAATGCCATGATCAATAGTTAACAGTGATATGGCTGGAATATTATGATGAGCAAAATGTCATTATATTGAAGCATTGTTGTTTTTTTTTACTTATTATGAAAATAATCTATCCACATAATAAGAATAGAATATATCAACATGAAAACAATAGAATCTATCCACATATTAAGGATGGAATCTACAAAATGAAATGTATCCAAATAATAAGGATCAAATCTATCCACAAAATAAAGATTGAATCTATCCACGTGATAACATTAAATTCTATCAATATAATATGAATATAATCTATCAACATAATATGAATAGAATCTATCCACTTGATAACAACAGAATCTATCCACACACCAACATCCTGTTCTCACGGCTCTCAACCCAAAAGCCTCAACCTGTTTTCTTGTTTTCTCGACTTCCTCCCCGCAGTGCCGACCACGCGTCCCTCCGACGGCGTGGACGTGTATTTCGAGATGCCGGGCGACGACAGCGAGCACGCCAACTTCCTGCGCGCCAAGATGGACCTGGAGGAACGCCGGATGAAGCGCATCAACGAGGTGAACGTCAGAAGCGAAGCGCCTGCTGGGGGCTCCAGACCACCTCCTGTTTGAGTCTGGAGCCCACAGCCTGGGGCCACATCCTGCCCCCACAGCGCCGGTGACGTCCGGGGGGTCCACAGGGTCGCTGAGCTGAAGGGGCTCTGTGTCACGTTTAGGAGCTTCAGGCTCAAGGCCACACTTTGGAAAACAAAACCCCCCTCTGGTCTCTCTCCAACCCGGCCTCTAAAAGTGAGGCTCTCTTTTGGATTTAACGCAGAGATTTAACGTGAGATTTAACACGAGATTTAACACGAGATTTAACATGAGATTTAATGCGAGATTTAACTCGAGATTTAACGTGAGATTTAACATGAGATTTAACACGAGATTTAACATGAGATTTAACATGAAATTTAACACGAGATTTAACATGAAATTTAACACAAGATTTAACGCGAGATTTAACACGAGATTTAACACGAGATTTAACGCGATATTTAACACGAGATTTAACATGAGATTTAACTCGAGATTTTAAGGAACATCGCGGTGACATCGCGGTGACATCGCGGTGACATCGCGGTGACGTCGCGGTGACGTCGCGGTGACATCACGGTGACGTCGCGGTGACATCACGGTGACATCACGGTGACTCTCTTCCAGATCATGAAGGAGTGGGCCGAGGCAGACAACCAGTCCAAGAACCTCCCCAAGTCCGAGAGGCAGTCGCTGAACGAGGTAGACTCCACCGCTCTCTCTCTCTTATCTCTTTCTCTTTGATC
>NW_028179310.1:0-14514 GCF_964030765.1 Micromesistius poutassou | reverse complement strand
ACAACCCCCCCGCGCCAACAACAAGCACTTTTGTTCTGCCACAAACAAGTCAACGCATTGTCGGTGTCGTGATCGACAGGTTGAAACAGCGGGATAGATACGTCGATACGGAGGATGTTTACACGCTCTGCAATTAACCAGTTCACACAACGTTTGCTACTGCAACGTCGTCAAACCATCGCGCCTCACTGTTAATCTCATCTGAAGCGGGCTCCAAGTGTTGCTTAGTAGGCCACACGTGTTCTTTTTTAAGAACTGCACATGGAGAAAATTCGACATTGGATGACTCAAGCAGCAAATGTGATTCCATTAAACATGCTTGGACACATTCTCACACACCCACACGCACAACTTTCTATGAACATGTTTTGTCCTGCTTCTGAACACACTGGAAGTCCTTGTGTATAAATGTGTGCCCCTGCCAGTGCATTCCAGGGCAGAAAACCAAAAGGAGGAAGCAAAGGGTCTATCATAGAAGAACAGGAATTTATACTGCTAATAAGAACATTTTCTTGCTCAATACAACTCTTTGGTCAAATAAAAGTCTTTAGATATTATTCAATAAATATGTACTGGAATATCAATCATTAATCCTTGTTTAAGATTATAATCCCCCTCTTTGAGCATGCATGTCTGCTAGTGTTGTATGTTTATGCGTACACACCTGTGCATATACACACCCCAGCATGTATGGGTGTGTCGGTCACATTGTCTGATATACAAGACCATATCATTGGAACATTTGGAAATAAAACAAAGAAAACATTTTTGATCATTTTATTGTCCAAACCAATCATTAGTTTAGATGTTTTTATTCAGGCAGTGAAAGACTGACACAATGAACGATGGATTAAAATGACACCACACAATGGTGGACGATGGCAGTGTAGAGAGTTAAGGAGCTCCACACAGAACAACAATGCTGCAAGTCCCAAAGTATTTTGTATCAGATATTTTGACACCGATCCCGATGGTTAAATAAACACATATCATATGCATATCGTATCCGTTCGTTCTCATTATGCAGAGCGCTGTTTTGGTTTGAATATTAGTCTAGGATGGTCTGACCTCGACATCCACTCCAACCTCTTCTTGAACGTCACTTCAGCTCACTTCGTTATTCTAGAGGCCAGATGTATGGTGGTTGTGATGGACAAAAAGGCCAAACAAGTCAATTTGCGACTGGTCATGATTAGTGGGAGGCGGGCAGGGTGGCAGACAAGCTGTGGGAAATGATGTTCTCCTCGGCTGAAATGGCTGCCAGCCAGTGCACTCCACTGAGAGAGAGAAACCAGTAGCAGACATGGAGAGAGAGAGAGAGAGAGAGAGAGAGAGAGAGAGAGAGAGAGAGAGAGAGAGAGAGAGAGAGAGAGAGAGAGAGAGAGAGAGAGAGATGGAGAAGACACAACCCCGACCAAAACAACGTTGTCTGGTCTCTCTAGAACAGGACACGATTTCACACAGGAAATGGGCGAATTGTCTTTCTGCTGCTCACTCATGTGCCTGCGATCTGGCTGACCCGCTCAATCAGTCCCTCGCTCCCTTCTTGTCAGTCTCTCTAGTGCACTCTTCCTCCTCTGGGATCGGATTTGGAAGGCAAATGATGTCTGGCATGGGCTGAAATGTTTGGGCTGTGGGTCTTCATTCATGAAGAAAAGCATTCTGGGGTAAGAGCAAATCGGGGGGACATAATTAACTGGAGTTAACATGAGGACTGATATATATATATATATATATATACATACATACACACCACACTTTTTCTTGTGGACTACAAAATTCCCATTTGATACTATATTTATATATATATCTTTTTTCTTAACAACATAAATCTCAGTGTGGATTTAGCCATACAGCAGGTAGGTAAGCAGGGGCTTCAAACATTCAGTGTTCCATTGAGCTCTGGCTTAGTCACAAATCCAGGTGCTTGAATCAAAGTTACCAGACGATCATCTCTCCCGTTATTCTCACCCGAGAAGATGTCGTTGAGATTGTCCAGCTCCTCCTGCACCCTGAGGAGCAGGATGTCCTGCAGGATCTCCTGCTGGGCCGGGGCCTCCACCCCCAGGTGGTGTAGGTGGTGCCCCCTCATCCTCAGCAGCGCTCGGCCTGGGAGGACAGGAACACAACATTATATTATTTGATATAGTTGATTACAGAGTCAACCCTTACCTTGCTGACCCTGTGATGTGGTATACTGTGCATTTGGTTATAAAACAGTGTGAGGCCTTTGAATCTAATCTAAATGAATTAATAGATAAGCAATGCAGAAAAAAACAGTTTGTATTAAACATAGAAGACTTACTTGCAGACATTTACTTTTACTTTGAATTGTCAATTTGTATGGCTGGGGAGCAAAGGCTAGCTTCATTGCTAGTTGCTAAAGCCTAATTATCCGGGTGGAACTCACAAATCCGTCAGAATTGGCCAGTGGACCGATTCTTTGATGGATAATTGGACGCACTCCCTAACCTCTCAGAGAGAGAGAGAAAAGGACATTGGCTCCTCCTACCTGACACTGCGTGTTGCAGAAAGGCCGTCTGCAGCGTTCTCTGCTGACCCGGGAACTGCTGCTCCACCCACTCCAACACCTCCTGCACCGACCAGTCAGACACACGCTTCGACGATTCCATCCGCCCTGCTGCCGGGATCTCACCCCCAGCTTGCTGCCGCCTGCGTCCGGACAACAGAGAGTCAACCAGAGACGCCATCAGGAAAACCCATCCTCGCTGACCCCGTCTGTAATTAAATGCTGTTTCAGGTGTTTCTTCATTCTGGGGCAGGGCTGTCGGCTGCTGTTAGCCCCCCTGTAAATGTTTCTTCAATTCTGTTTCAATTACAGGGGTGTCGCATCAACTTATGCTTATTCAGCATCCCCATCAGACGATATTATGCCCTGCAATAGCATGTGTTTCACCTATAGAGGGAGACATCTATCGCGAAAAGTGGGGTTGGGATAACCACAACTCTATGGTGATGTAGGGTGGGGTGGGGTGATGTGGGGATTATATGCATACTCTGAATTCTCACCACAAATTCCACTGATGACATCTGGTGATCGTGATGGTAATGTGAAGATGATCGTCTCACACTCATGAATACATTTGTGAACCACTGATCTTCTAAGCTACTAATCTATCTCCATGTTGTTTACGATAAGAATGAACCACAATAAGTAGCAGGAAAGGCAAAGCGTGGAGACATTCACAGTCATATTATCCAAATAGTAGTCATTTGACATCCAAATCAAATGAACCCTCAGGGTTATTTATTGGCGTGGGTCTGTACCCGTTCTGCTATGCAGAGTCACAAGCAACGACACCAACTGGCACTGCAACAACAGCTATTTGACACAGAACTTTAATTTAAATCGACCCAAGATGCACTCTACAGCAAATATTTTCTCCACTGTTGAGTGACCCCATAAAAAACGTGGTGGCTCAAATCAAATTGCATGCCTCCTACGTTTTAGCCCTGAGCTAATTTACTTGGAAATATGTCTGGAGATATTGTGGAAGGCAGAGATTTTGACTTTGTCTTCAAAAGACCAGAATATAGAGTTCCCAACTTGGAGGGAACACATATAAACTATGGGCCAGAGGGTTTAAAAAAGGATGACGTTTAGTCTCACCAGCCAGACCTGGGAGTAAAAGCGTGACAGTTCTAGCCTGTTGTGTATAGCCTCCATAGACTGTCTAAAATGTTTTTTTTTGCCATTTTCTTCAGATTCCTCAAATCTTGGAAAAAGTTCCAGTAATGAGAGGGGGGAAGGGAGAAGGGAGGAAGGGAGTATTTGTGTGCTTCAAAGATGACATTAACAAATTATAAATAAAAACCATCATTTTCTCACAGCCATAAACCTCAGGGGTTACACTGCCCAAGGGAAGACTAAAAACAATGTCTCAACAGTTAACGTGACCTTTTCAGTGGCCTGAATCTTGTTATTGCTGCTATAAATATAGAAAGGTAATTTCCTGTGTTAATTAAAGAAGGACTATGATTGGCCAGGGCAGTTTAACAAGGTCCCATCGGCTGGATTGGCACACACACACACACACACACACACACAAAATGGAGACCTTTACAGCACGACTTGACAAGCATCAACTGGAGGGGGATGTTTTCATTCAGATTCTGTCGAATTGAGAGCTGAATAGTGAGTGAAAAACATCCTTCCGTTTTTATAACCTCCGCGTATTTTATAATTATTTTGAGTGTTAAGTGTTTTCAACAGTAGGCCTACCCCCCAGGAGAGTGAGAATGACTAAACCGTGTGTCCCTGGTATGTCGTTTCCACGAAGCAACACCCAATTGGCAGGACTTGTTTCCGACAATTAAAGTAAGTGTACCTCTCTTTGCCTCAGAGGAAGAGCGGAAGTGGTTTGTGCAGGAGGAGAGGCATTTGGAAAGATCTCACCATAACACAATAGCACCTGAGGCAGAATCTGACGGATATTAACATTTCAAATATCACTTCAACAACAATAACGGAACAAATATGAGCTTTTTTTATTGGTCTCATTTTGCTTTGCCTCAAACAACAATAGATTATGAAACACAGCAACAAGGCACTGGCAACGAGCTATGAGGCCTGGCCAAAACCATCACAGATCAGACTAAATAAATCTGTTCAATTCCGACACCTTGTGGCGATAATTAATAATAATTTACATTCGACTAAAATATAACTTAAATATAACTTAAAAAGTAGTCCTCTTTAGAACTACGGCGAATAACGTTAGCTCAGCTGTAGCTAATTAGTTTCTATGGCAACCACACAAGGCTGTATCTGATCACTAGTTTACTAACGTAGTTGCTACATTGTATCTCGCTTGCGAAACATGTATCGACTGACCCTCCGATAGATTTCCGACACATTTTAGAAACTTTTTTAAACAAGGTTTATTTTCACAATGGACCTCATGTTTAACATTTCTGTGATAGAAATAAAATACAAGCGGCGTATTGATCTACTATTTGATGACGCTGTGCTCAGTCAGCAGCAAGCCGGGTTAATGCCCTCCTCCCAGCCAATCACAGGGTTGCCAACTCTCACGCATTTGACGTGACACTCACGCTTTCAGCATCAATCTCACGCTGTCACGCACACGTAACCAAATATCACGCCAAAAAAAAAAAAAAACTACCGTGAATTTTCTGTTGATGACTTGACTAGACTAGACCACAGCGTATTGTTTTTAATGAAAGGGGAGGAGATTAAGACATCCCCTTACAACGTTCTCACAGCAGTATTCTCACATCCCCCCCCCCCCCCCCCCCCCACCCCCCTCAACAATTCAATTCGGTCAGATTTTACAGTCTCACTCCAGCCAAAAACCCAAAGTTGCAATGAAGAAAATGAACGAAGTAGAATAAACAATAAACAAATATGTTTGTACGGTTGAAGTCCAGAAGAACCTACCTCACGTTTGAGACCTTTTTTCCTGACCAAAAAAGATAACAGCCTACTAACGTCTGCCGGGCGGGTTCCCTCTGGTCTGTACCTGCCAAACCCTCCCAGGAGAACCCATAAGCTCCGCCCCCCAGTCACGGTGCGTCCTGCAGTCCGTCAGTCAACAGCGAACGCACCTTCTTCAGAATCCTAGTCTTAAGGCCTACGCTGTGCGTGTGTGTGTGTGTGTGTGTGTGTGTGTGTGTGTGTGTGTGTGTGTGTGTGTGTGTGTGTGTGTGTGTGTGTGTGTGTGTGTGTGTGTGTGTGTGTGTGTGTGTGTGATAAACGATTACAGCAGCCTTACAGCAACCCTTTTTTTGTATTATTATTAACTTCTTTTTTTTTTTTTACTTTGAATTGTACTTTTCCCAAGTAGGCCTATACTGCACTGACACCATATGTCCAGCAGAGGGAGCCTGTGTCTCCCAGTAGGAAAGTGCATAGCTTCCTTCTACTTATGCTCGATTTAGCGACCGTCCAAACACACACAGAGCAGATAAACGTGTACGCTGGATTTCGGAGATGTGGTCGTCACATGGTGGCATGAGCTAAACCCAAACGAGTGAGCCATATTCCTGCACTTAAAGCTTTGACTCTCGCTGCACATGAATCAGTAGTGAGGGTGTGAGTGAGGCTTCGCACCGTGCACAGTGCTCAGCTCTGCAAAGTCTCTCTGCCTTTTTGCTTCCCCCTCGAGGAAAGTTGAAATAAACTTTGATGACACTTTGACATTAACAGCTGACGGAGTGCGAGGAGTCGTTTTGGAGGCGAATGCGCAACTTTCTGGAGGAAATAATGAAAAAGTCGCACCTGTGATCATATCCAGGTGACAGCTGACAAGGTGAGGGATGGCGAGCTTTTAATAGCCACACGCATCTGTGCTGGAAAACCCTGACATTTCATTTTTATTGTTGAATTTTAACATTGGCTATTATGTGAATCTAATAAAAAAAACATCTAGCTTTGCTATAATTGTCCTGCTATACTTGTATGTCTTATTTTTCGTTTGAGACCTAATTACTGTTTTCTAAATCTGTTACGCGTATTATTTCAATTAGACCTGAAGGCCATATATGAAGCCAGTTAGTAGGTTTTCTACGTCACACGGGCACACAAATGCCCTTTCAATGGAGAGTCTGCGGGGGAAATGTACTGCTTTATGTTTCGGCGCTCATGGATTAAGTATCGTTCCTGTTAATTAAGCGGGAAATGGGTTAATGTGTGACATGGATGAGCTGTCATGGTATGTCTCTCCTCAATGGGTGACCACACACACTCAGTGCGTTAGCAGTGGATCCTGCATAGAAACTTGCGCCGCTCGGCTGTGACAGTGGTGGAGGCGACGAAGCAAGCGGGGACATCTATTTCGGTTTTTGTAGGAGCCTCTTTCTTCCCCTATTTGTAACGAGAGGTTCCTCCTATAGATCGTGTGTCTATTCAGAGCATATAGTGTGGCACCATGTGCAACAGTGTTTCAATACAACGCAGCCGAATTGTTTACTCGCTTCACCTTAGTGGTCACATAGTAAACCAAGCTCGATATAGAGTCTACGTCACAGGATTTGCACACTTTGTTTGGGTGCTTAGTGAAGTGCAAGTATTCCTTTCTTTAGTGGCATGATGGATTTAAGACATATCGTTCACATCGTAAATCAGCCAGACTTTAATAAGTTTCACGTTTTATAGAGACAACTCACTTCTCAGGGACACACATGCACGCACCATACACTCACACACTTGCATGGACACACACACACACGCACACACACACACACACACACACACACACACACACACACACACAGCAAGGCAAACAATGAAAGAGAAAGGCAGTGTCTTTGCAGATTAAATTGGCTCTGCCCAGCTTCAAGAGTAATATGTATACACACACACACACACACACACACACACACACACACACACACACACACACACACACACACACACACACACACACACACACACACACACAATGAAGAGTGCGAATTGGCTCTGTCTAGCCTCTAGAGTGGTCTAACTGTCAACCTGTCAAGCACCTCCTCGCCTATACACACACTTACACACACTAACACACACACACACACACACCCACAGCGCGTACCTAATGAGAAAGTCCAGAGTGAGTGCCTTTTAACGACTTTGTCAAACACTGGTCAGCTCTGCCTCTGCGTCTCACACACTTTCACATGCTGCGTCTCAAACGCTACCGTGCGTTTCGGTTGTCTGCGTGACATGACAAAGTTCTCAATTTTTTTTTTTTGCATGAATTTACCTGTCGCTCTGTACTGTTTTGTGTTACTTTTGCTCAACTAACTGCAGTTCGGGAGTTGTGTGTGTGTGTCTTTGCAGATTAAAAAATCAGTTGAGAGCAACAATGCAAAAGCACGTGGGAGCATGCATCATAGGCAACACAAACGCATGCACGCGCACATACACACACACACACACACACGCACACACAAGGATACTAGCCTTTATTTCCCACCTCTGGTTTAGGTTCATGTCAACGATGAGGCTGATACTAATGTTTCATGTAAACAAACCCCCCCCCCCCCCACCACCCACCCACCCACCTTCTCCTCCCCCTGCCCCCCCCCCCCCGCCCCCCAGCAGGCGACGGGATGGAGAACAAGGCCATGTACCTGAGCACGTACGAGGAGCGGGAGAGCGGCTCCATCTACGAGGACAGCTACGAGGGACAGAACCTCTCCAAACTACACCTGTGTGAGGATGATGGTGAGGAGGAGGAGGGGGAGGAGGAGGAGGAAGGGAGGAGGAGGAGGAGATGGAGGAAATGGAGGAGGTGGAGGAGATGGAGGTGGGAGGGGAGGAGGAGGAGGTGTAGGAGATGGAGGAGGTGGAGGAGGAGGGAGGGGAGGAGGAGGGAGGGTGAGGATGAGGTGGAGGAGGTGGAGAGAAGGGGGCCTGTGTGATGATGATGGTGAGGAGGAGGGAGGGAAGGAGGGGAAGGAGGTGGAGGAGGAGGGGAAGGATGTGGAGGAGGAGGGGGAGGAGGAGGAGAAGGGAGGGGAGGGGGCCTGTGTGACGATGATGGTGAGGAGGAGGAGCGATGGGAGGGGTGAGGAGGAAGAGGAGGTAGGGTAGGGGGGCAGTAAACCCTTACCTCCATAGAAGTTTATTTTGTCTCTAAGTATGTTGATAAGTTGTGTTTGCCTTGATGTGGGGATCAATATTAGATGAGATTATGATCATACATTCCAAGCGGACCAGACCCATAAGCTCAGAGCCGTTGTCGGCAACACCAATTGTTTGAATAATTGTGCCACCCAAAATAATCTCAATTGTGTGTGTGTGTGTGTGTGTGTGTGTGTGTGTGTGTGTGTGTGTGTGTGTGTGTGTGTGTGTGTGTGTGTGTGTGTGTGTGTGTGTGTGTGTGTGTGTGTGTGTGTGTGTGTGTGTGTGTGTGTGTGTGTGCGTGCGTGCGTGCGCGCGCGTGCGTTTGTGCATGCGTGTGTATGTGTGCGTGCGCGTGTGTGTGTGTGAGGAGATGGAGGGATCAGACAGGTGCACGTAGAAAAACAAAAACGTCCACAGACGATTCTCCAGTTTCCCCCAGCCGGTGGCTCTCTGTCTTCGGTGGGAAAAGGCTTAGCAGGATACTGACGGACGAATCCTCTAGACAATCTGTAAGAGAGGTTGCCTCATCCAAGCAGCGCGCCACACATGTTTGTCCCGGTTCTTCGCTCAACAAAGGCCTACTAATCCAAGTAAGGCGTGCCAAAAAAGGGGAGACAATAACCTTTTTTTTTTTAAGAAGGCTTTCCGCCCCTCAAACATGACGACCGTAAAACAAGCTCCCCTCAATAAAACGCAGATGTTTACACCATCTTAAAGCCATATAACCTCCACTTAATCTGCTAGAGACTCAATTTAAAAGTTGAGGTAACGCCAGGAGAGACTTTCCTGGGGTGAACATTCATCCCTGTGGCTGAACTGTGGTGGCGAGGCTAGGGCGGGTTTGTCCCGAAGGCTCAAGACTAATGAATAAATATAAAAAATACATAAGCATGTATCATCGCGACTTCCCTCGAGGGCATGGTGAGGGAACTGATCCGATATGTTGAAGATATTCTGTGGATAATAATGTAGCAATGGATGGCAGCGTCTGCAAATGTCCTGATGATCAATCTAACCCGACACTTTAATTTGAATTCCTCCTCTTTCTCCCCTGTAACTAGTTGTCGCTCCAACAGCCTGTGATTCTCTTTCGGCAGAAATAAAACCACATAAAACCCGTCAGTTCGGTTTGTCGGTTGAGAGTTTGGGTACTTTGGAGTTGAGTTTGTTTGCTCGTGTTTACCATTGAGAAACACTTCCAAGTCTCTCGTAATGGGCGCGCCACCATACACCGACGCAGTCAAATGTGTTTGTGTCTGCGATGAGTGTCCCTCGCTCGATATCGGGTGTGTGTACGATGCAGTGCCAGAAATCCCTCCTCACACTTGTTTGGTGTATAAACAGTTTAGAACTAATTGGGGTCTCAATGACGTGCTCATTTTGTCAAGTACAATTTCCCTCCCCCAAAAGTCATCAACACATTATAGACGTGCATGCACAACAGAACCGTGGGATAGCATCACACACATTCAACTTCCCAGGATCTGTGTAACTCACTGATAATTATCATGTTATTATATAGTATCTATTGGTGTCTATCCTGTTCCCTATGCTGTAAGGTATGCTATGCACTGACTGGCCCTCCCTATCTGGAACCACTTGTTTCTTGGAAGGCTGGCACATAAACAGGCGTTTTCTAGTTGCCCATTTTGATGTACAC
Organism: Micromesistius poutassou; assembly: GCF_964030765.1. Taxonomy (NCBI): domain Eukaryota; kingdom Metazoa; phylum Chordata; class Actinopteri; order Gadiformes; family Gadidae; genus Micromesistius; species Micromesistius poutassou. The sequence continues at coordinate 4,264 of NW_028179310.1, read as the reverse complement.
TATTTTCCCTATATTATGGTTCCAAAAAGGAATTTTAGTCTGTCATTATTCTCACATTATACTTTTAGGTTGATTGGTCGAGTTAACTCAGTCACCATGTTCCATGCACATTGGCTACACTAAACGGCCTGTTCTTTGGCGCCGGTTTAAATGTGACTTCATCGTTGTTCACCAACATTATTTCATTCTTTATATTTTTGATTATGTTTTTGGAAACGGGCTGTGAACTGAGAAATAAGAATTGTTTAGTACACGCACACAGTACACCTTATGCATCTCATGTCTTTAATAGTTTGCTCCGAGGCCTGGTATGTCCTTACTCCATACATTCCATCTGCCTGACACACATGTGCTTCACATGCACACGCACGCACGCACGCACACACACACACACACACACACACACACACACACACACACACACACACACACACACACACACACACACACACACACACACACACACACACACACACTTCGGAGCCAGCTGTGTTTGTCTTAGACTGGAAGAGAGTGTGTTCTGTAGGATGGGGTAGATCGACAGGGCGAGAGGAGAGAGAGAGGATCAGTTGCGTTCGGGTGTGGTTGTGGGTGTGGGTCGCGTGTGTGTGTTTGCAAGAGAGAGCCAAAGTGTCTGCATTTCTGACCTTATGCAGGTTCACATGTATGCAAATGTGTGTGTGTTATGTCTGATTTGTCTGGGTGTTGACTTTTTCTGTGAGTTAGAATCCACAAACCGTAATCCCTAATGTTAGTTTACGCACACACTCATAATCACACACCCTACCAGCAGTGTCAACCACGCAATGCCAGCTATACTGGCCAGCTCATTGGGAGCAGCAAGTGGTTGGGGGTTGGTTGTTTTGCTCAAAGGCACTCAAGGCAGAGGCCGGGATTGGAACAACAAACAGCATAAAAACAAGGCCAGACGCTCCAATAAAATGTCTTCATAGCCCTCCTATGAGTTTAATGCCAAGCACCGCCAGGTGGCCACCGACCTCCCCCCCCTCCACACACACACACACACACACACACAAACACCGTCACACCTGATGTCACAGCTCCATCATCTATGAGGCCTTGAAGACCCAGAGAGCGAGGTTAAGTGGTAGCTGAAGTTGTAGATCTTGCTCTTCTGCATACGTGTGGGTGTGTTTATACTGTGTGTGTGTGTGTGTGTGTGTGTGTGTGTGTGTGTGTGTGTGTGTGTGTGTGTGTGTGTGTGTGTGTGTGTGTGTGTGTGTGTGTGTGTGTGTGTGTGTGTGTGTGTGCGCGTGTGTGCATGTGCGTGTGTGTGTGTGTGTGTGCACGCGAGCGTGCGTGTGTGCTTTAGAGTGTAATGACGAATGACAACGTGAAAAGTGTTTTCCCCCTCCTGAGACAACTCATCACATTAAACCTCCCAAAAGGCACGTAAAATCTGCTCTCCTCTGTCCCAAAGAACACATAACTCACTTTAGTCATTCCAGAAAAACTATTTGTCTGGCTAGCATTCTCTCGCGCCGCGGTCAAGGAGCCCTGCGGCGTTATCAACCTCACAAAAGTACTGCTATCTTATAAATTCTGTTTTGATATGGGGGGATTCAAGAGACTGACTCTGCATATTTACCTTCATCCAAAGCGCCTTGGAGTGAAATCCGATACAGGTCATTGAAGAGCAGGTAGGGGGTAAGGCCGGGAATCGTGCACCAGGATGTCTACGGGTCAGTGGTGGACATTGAGGATCCGACCCAATGCCTTTGGGCTGGGAGCCCAAATCCCTAACCACAAGACTATCCTGCTCCCTCTTTATAGTGTTGGTGAACCCCCTGTTTCAGCTCGTGTTCCAAAACTATGGGATTTCTTTCCAAGCACCTCAGAGAAGGCCCTTCGAACGACCCGAAGAGAACACAAGGTTCAGGGCAGAGTAAAATGTTCAACATACTGAGAAAGACAAAAGGCAAAAACAAGCATTTTACACCTGTTTTCTCTTAACAACTTGACTCCTATTTGAGTAACAGGGACAAAACGTCATTGATTACTATGTTGAACTTGAACTGAAGACCAAATGTTTCTGGGTTCTGGGTTCACCAAAACACTTATTTACACGTATTTATTGTCGTTGTGTCACTGCTGTCCACCGCAGGCTCTGCAAGGCGGCGCAGGAAGCAGGAGCAGTGCTGCGGTCATCTCAACTCCCTCTCCGCCATCAAGTACGCCATCGTGTCCCTCTACATCCTGGTGCTGCTCACCATCTTCGGCCTCTGTCTGGCAGGTAGGATGCCGTGCGTGTGTGTGTGTGTGTGTGTGTGTGTGTTTATGTGTGTGTGGGGCTGCCTGTGGGTGTGTGACATGCCAAAAAAGCCTGTGATTGATGACAGTGGTGGGATTGCGTGTGGGGCAGTCGGCTAAACTAGCCAATGTTCCCTTGAGCCCACCGGCCGACTGACAGCATTTCCCCTAGATCATAATAAACTCTCACACACATATACACACACACACACACCTACACGTCCAGGAAGTCCCCTTGAAGGTTTTTTGTAAAATTATACACACTTATATTTAAATGGCGCTTTGTGACTGCAGTTTTATGTGGTTGTGGTTGTGGTCAAAGGCATTTTACGAACACGTTATTAAGTTGGAAAGCTACGGCCAGCTTAAGTGATTGTTTTGCTGCCTCAAGCAATACTTTTTTAAGGACCTATACTCTTATGAGTTTGATCCATGAAAGGTTGGTTGGCTATGGCAATAAGCTCCATATGGTATGCCCCTGGTAATATTCAAAGCACATTAGAGTTGTATTTCTGCAGGCCTAGATGTCATTCATTCAAAGTCCATTAAGTTGCACCCCAAAAAAAAGAAATACATTTTAAAGAAACTTTGATTGTGGACCCATACCCAGAGGGCCACATATGCCTTACTGTAATTGTTTGGATTCTAGCATTCCTCTCTCTCCTTGTTTTGCAACTACATTAAACAAACAACCCACCCACAAACCCAAACACTAATAATCAACCCTCATGAAACAGAGAATGTTGGCGAAAGTGAGCTTATACTTTACAATGCTCTGTGCAACATCCATATCTATACATGCCTTTTCATTCATCCATTTGTTCCCATTTTAATGTAAAGCGTAAAGCCTTTGGGACATCATTTGCTGAGGCATGATACCTGCACAGGGAGGCTGCCAGGCCCCTAATGGCTTATGCAATGGATGATGTGTGAAACTTAAGTGGGTCCGGCCCGTCTCTCTGTGTCTGTGTGTGTGTGTGTGTGTGTGTGTGTGTGTGTGTGTGTGTGTGTGTGTGTGTGTGTGTGTGTGTGTGTGTGTGTGTGTGTGTGTGTGTGTGTGTGTGTGTGTGTGTGTGTGTGTGTGTGTGTGTGTGTGGGAGAACAAAGTGAGACAGAGAGAGGTAGGATTACGTTGATGACAGCGTACACAGAATGAGGCATGACGTTGGTTTGGGCCCGTCTGTGCACTCACTGCAGCGTTCCCACACAGCTCTCTGTGGCCGCAGGAGGAATGAGGGGCCCCATTATGGCCCCTGACAACAGGTTGGCCCCTCCCTCACTGGGTTGGTGGACTGTAGTGGATTCACACTGGGTATGGGGGGTATGGGGGTCCATTTCCCTGAAATTTTACTTAAGTGACTCAAGCAAGATGCCCCTTGAGCAGAGTCAGCGAGTTTGAGGTCATTGTTTTATATTTGTTCATAGAGTTCAGTGACTGAAATGTAGTTTTGTTTGGAGTTTGGAAACTGAACTTTTGCTGTGATGGAAATAGGAGCTATATCAGTTGGTCTACGGGCCTTCGCCGCCATCCTACTTTTATGTACAGAAAACGTACAAACATTTTAAATAGTAATGGAAATTAGAGACTAAATGGGCTAAGCCATAATGAACAAATGCCATTAATGGTTAGTTATTATTGTTGATCAAATAAGCAAGCAGCTGTCTCTAAAACAAAGCTAACCATTAAGGTTTCTGTGTTGGGATTTCCTGTGACCACATTGCACTCTTGGACCATGACAGCTCCAATGTCCTCGTCAGTGGATCTTTCACTCTCTCTTTCTGCGGCAGATGTGAAAAAAATATAGATCTGGACCAGAACTGTAAAAACAAACTTGTTGAAGACACGTTTCCAAGAAATATAATTAGAAACAAATGTTGACTTGTGTGAGGGAGGTCTTTTTGTCACAGTTGTGGTTGTGTTAAAGGGTGAGAGTGCTACATGGAAACTCCCATTAAGATCTGTGCGTTATGGAAATGGGCTCAAGCTGTTATT
>NW_028179311.1:5000-16517 GCF_964030765.1 Micromesistius poutassou | reverse complement strand
GTAGTGGAACCCATAGCTTATGAAGTACACTTGAGTTTTTTCAGTTTGGTAGAGAACAACCACATGCAGACCAATACATTGTCGCAGCATCATGATGTTGTTTTTGTGTTGTCCTGGGTTACGTACAGTGGGTCCACTCTTCAGTTGACTCATCCCCTCTCCTCCCCTCCTCTTCCCATTATTCCCACGGGCAACTGCCTGTAAAAAAATTAAATAAAAGACATCCCTCAGTTCAATCCCACACACACAAACACACACACATCTTTCTGCTGTTGCTCGTACTAATATATATAAAATATAGATATAAAATATAGATATTATAGATGGGGGTCAAACATAAAAGAATGATAAAACGTGTGGTGGAGGCTGACCGCCAGCGCTGGAAAGTTGTTCTCGTCCCTGAGCTGGATCTCCAGCAGAGCTGCCTTCAGCTCCTCCTTCTCCCGTGAGTCCTCACCAGTCACCTGCAGGTCCCCACAGGTGGCCGACCTCCCTCTGCACGCACACGCACACACACACACACACACACACACACACACACACACACACACACAGTCAGGCAGGTACTCACAAACAGGTTGCATTGCTCTCAGTCATACACGCATGTACACGCCTCCTCCAAAGTCAAAAAGTCAAAGTCAGCCTGGCCCATCCCAGAATATGTGCCAGACAAATAGAGGAATCGACATTGCGTTTGTCTCTGACGCCACGGTGCAATCAGGATAAAAAGGACACAATTAGGTCAAATGAAATTAATTAAGTAACATTTACAATAAATTAATTCTAAATAGTGCAAAATAATTCTGAACAGTGCAAAGGTAAGGCAAACCTGCTGCCTCTGTGTGCCGGTGTGTCAGCCGTTGGATTCGGGGGCCAGGAGGTCTGCTTCTGCATATGCCCAGGAGAGCCTCGCTGCGTTGCCTTGGAGGAGGAGGAGGATGGGGGGGGCGCTGACGACGGGAGAAGCCTCCCTCTTCCCCTGCCTTTAGCCTCCACCCAGTCTGAGGGAGGGAGACAATATCTTTCTGTGAAATAACTGACGGTTCGATTCGAAGGTGACGTGTTATACCACAAGCCGTTTTGAAAATCGGCCTCTTCTGGCATCACAAGCGGGCGTGTCCATCTAGATGTGCGCTGGATAGATCAGCCTACCAGCCTACCCAGAGGACTGCAGCAAACGTTGCTCATCTATCCGTCATACATCTAGCTGGACACGCCCACTTGTGATGTCAGAAGAGGCCGATTTTCAAAACGGCTTGTAACGGCTAATCACACTCACACCTGGTGGTATAATATGTCACCTTTAAATGTTTGTTTGACAGTTGATATGATCGGTGAGATCATATCAGGAGAAAAGCAACAGTGACGGAGAAAAGCAACAGTGACGCTTGTCTGAAAGTTCAGAGATGTTAAACCCTAGACTGGGTACCACCAGCCCAACCAGTTCTGCTGGTGATTTGAATTTGCCCTGCAGCAGGGTCTGGAGAAGAGCAATACATTTCTTTCTGCTTCCGATACGCTTTTGCGGGAGCCAATCACCAAGCGGGCTTTTCCCCCTGGCACACTATTGCCTGGATTTTACCCAATGGCGACAGGGAAGCGACGGCAAGCAGCCTATTGCGTACCGAGTCGTTTGAACTACGCCCGTTGATCACGTCTCTTGTGCTGAAGAAAATGACAGCAGCTTCCCCAGACCAACGTGCACTCTACGATTGAGCTTGGTCTGGCAATAGCCAGGCTAGTTCAACCCCGAAGTGGCCTCCGGAGCGGATGCAACCGCATTCAGCAAGGCGTGGGCCACTCGGAGTGAGACGCCAAGGTGTGTGTACCTGGTGTGTGTGTGTGTGTGTGTGCCTGGTGTGTGTGTGTGTGTGTACCTGGTGTGTGTCCGTTGGTCCTCTTCTCTCCGCTGACCACTGTCTTCCAGCTGGTCTCGCTCACAGGACGCAGATTCACCAGTGGAACAGACACTCTGCACGCACACGCACACACACACACACACACACACACAATGTTTAATTCTAACTTCACTATTGAACGTCCAGAAGGGGGTACGCTGGGTTAGCGTTTGCTTTCCGTTAGCCGCTTCCATTGACTTGCAGAGGTCCAGTAGCCTAGCTCCTAATACACTGCAACTGAATAGTGATGCAACACTGACAGGGCCCGAGTACCCAGCCAGAAGTACGTGTGCCTTTGTAGACTAATTACAATCTTGTGGCGTCTTGACTGGCACTCATTTTGAATGGTGTACTACTCTGAACACATTGAAAATCTTTGGAAAGTAATTAAAAGCGTTTTCTACACACATGAACAGAAGCTAGGCTACTGTAACTCTGCAAGTCCATGTGAGCGGCAAACGGAAAGCAGACAGCCACAGAGTGAGAGAGACAGAGAGAAAGAGAGAGAGACAGAGAGAGAGACAGAGACGGGTTGCTACTCACGTCTTGCCCAGCTCTTCAATATACACTGTGACAGGGCCGTTGCTAGGAGACACCTTCCTGATGGACCCACTGTAGCTCCGTCCACCTCCCTCCAGACATACCTGAAGTAAGAAATACACCAATCAGTCACACACACACACACACACACACACACACACACACACACACACACACTACCTGGCAGCGGCCTCCTTCAGAGTACTGCATCCCTGCTGCCATACAGAAGTCCATCTTCTGCTGGACTGAAATAGACATGAACGTTACAGCAAACTACCAATTACATACGTGTAAACATATTTGTGTGTGTGTGTAAACGTTTTTACACTGCCAAATATGCCCGTCTTATGCATGCCTTTACACTGACAGAGGTAATATACTGGCCTGAGTTCGCACCCCAATTTACCCTCTCAGACCCTACACATATTGGCGTTTTCATATTTATTGATTTGATTGATTTGGTTCCAGGGGCAGGACTTGGGTAGAGGTGTCGCTGCGTTGTCTCGACAACAGAGACAACGCAGCGATATCAACAGAGTAGTCCTAACTGGAGAGACGGTGAAATCCTTCTTCAGTGAACCAAGAAAGCCGGCTCCGTGACGACGTTTAACACAGGCAAGGCGGCAAAATTGCCGGGCGTGCCAAGCCGCGAGCGTACCGGCGTGGGCAGTGCAAAAAGGCCTTCTGTTACCTCTCTTGGAGGTCTGCCAGACGTCATAATCCACATTCCTCAGCAGATTGGTGTTCAAGGAGCGCCTCACTCGCTCTGAAAGGCCACGCCCCCGGCCACGCCCCCGACCACGCCCCTGGCAGCACACAGTTTCAACAGTAGTGAATGTCCTTGTGTCATTGGTTAATCAAAGACCATATATAGATCGCCGTGTGAGATCCCTGGTTAGTCTGTTCATAGCCAGTGAGTGTGACTTACCCTGTTCTGCTGGCCACCTAGTTTGGGGGCTCCATCTTCGATCCTGCATGTCACACACACACAAACACAAACATAAAATACACTATAGAGACAGAAAGACGGACAGGTAGGTTCCCACTATAGAGACAGACAGACACCAGCAAGACTGACAGACAGACAGGTTCCCACCACAGAGACAGAGAGACATCATAAAGTCTGACAGACAGGCAGGTTAACACAATGGCGAAAGACAGATACACAGACAGACAGACAGACAGACAGACAGACAGACAGACAGGTCCGCACCATTTAGGGTCTTCAGTCTCTGATTCGTCGCTGCTAGGGCAGGCGGTCATGTGATCGTCTGTCAGCTCAGAGCTCCTCCCCCCCCGCTGGGCCGAACCCACCACCGAGCGCTCCTCCCCGAACACGCGCTCATACAGCATCTCATACAGGAGGGCTGCACGCACACGCACGCACACACACACACACACACACACCTACATGAGTATCTTCAGTAGTTCATATCAACACACAGGATTCTTTGATGATATATATGTACACATACATATTATCTTTTATACAGTATATTCTTATTTTTAGACTTATAATTATATTTTCCCTCCGCTCACCATTCTCTATCTTTACTGCCCAGCAACCATGGGTGTTATCAATAGTCGTCATTGTTACTGGCTGTGTAAATAATAAAAGTATAATAAAGTAAAGTCCCGCTAATGTCAAGTAACACTGTTCAGTGAAATATTTTACAGCTGAATCAGGCGTCCTTTTTTTTTTCTACCATACCATAGTTCAAGATGTCCTGAATTCTGCACGTTTCAGCACAGAGCTCTGCGTGTCTTCCTGTGCAGTATATGTTCTTGATGGGAACCATTACCCACCGTAGTGTGTGTGTGTGTGTGTGTGTGTGTGTGTGTGTGTGTGTGTGTGTGTGTGTGTGTGTGTGTGTGTGTGTGTGTGTGTGTGTGTCTCTCTCTCTTACACTGGCAGAAAGCAGTATTCTGGATGTGGCTGACAGGATACACGCTGTCATAGTGGTTCCCGTTCAGGAAGCACAACTGGACCTGATAGAGAGACAGTGAGAGACAGAGAGAGACAGAGACTGTAATAGCCATTATGAGTTTGAACATGGTTCACTATATTGCCTTTACTGCGGTCCAATAGTCCTTCAATAGCCAGTCCACTAGTCTTTGCTTCCTAAATCTCCACAGGTTCTCTTTAATCTCTATTGTACCCACCTGTCCCAATGTCTAGTCAGCTAGAGAAACAGAACCAGGGCATCAAACACAGGAAGTGCTTAGGAGGTTAACGCCAATAAAGCCAGTCTGAGGGTTGTGATTGGCCCAGATCGTCAAAAGTCAACATCACCTTAAAGAGTCAGTGAACCCACTGTTCTAGCTGGAATTCAAACACTATGTTTTTGTGTTTGAATTCCGCGTGTTCTCGGAGGGAGTGGGGTGTGTTACGACCCATGGCAGCTTTGTGATACTTATTTCAGTACAGTCGTTGGTGTATGAGAGTTATACGAGCGATGTTGTATATAAAATCCACCACCAACACTATGATATACTGGATAATAACACATACAGAACAAGTGTTATACTATCGGTGTCCGAGAGGCTTAACCCTCGGGCGCGGACATAAAAATAAACTGCCCTCAGACGGAGCTCCACACATCCAGGAAAAGATCAGTGCCTGCGTTTTTGAAGCTGACGGGAACATTCACGTCGTAGTGTTTTCCGGAGACTGGCAGAAACATCAAATTTTACAGTTTTCTCTAGAATACAATCTTATTTAAGTAACCGTGATGAAATGGCATAGATTACTGCTAACTGACACAGCTGGTCTGCCTTGAGGGTGTAGGGAACGAGTCAAAAGGGCAAAGTACGGAGGGACGAGCGCTGGAACACGCCCCTTGTGTGATCAGTGACCCTCGCTAGCTTCCTTAAGCTTAAATGTAACAACAATGAACTCATTCATTATGAGCCTTACCTGATCTTTAAAGCCATGATCTGTGATGTTGACCGCTGGTTTTCCTGGTTCCTGGAAAATCAAGAAATCTCTCCTGGAGACAGAGAGACCGCCATCAACATGATGCATAAAAAAATTAAAACACACCTAAACTAACTAACCTTGTTGTTTGTTTTTGTAATAGTGACAGGAGTCTTACTTGTAAAGAACAGCCAGAGCGTGCATCTCCACCTGCCCGACCCAGTGCTGCACACACACACACACACACACACACACACACACACACACACACACACACACACACACACACACACACACAGTTAACAACAACACAGGAATATAACCCCTTAGGGTTATATAACCAAATCCGGCAATGCAGCGATAAGCGTGGATGGCTGCGGAGATGTTGGAGTGTGACCTTATGGCCCCATTAGTGTGACGTCAGGCTGTGGTCTTTAACCACGCCCTCATGGCAGGCTGCATCTCCCATCTTCACAGTTTCTCGTTAAACAGTGGAATGCTACAATATTAATGGAACATGCCGTCTTCTGGTCCGTTTCTCCAAAAGTTCTGTTTCAACTTTTCGCCACATGAATGGTTCAACTGGGGTTTCGCCACAACGCCTGATTTGATCTGAATGTAGCCTTACCCTGCAGTGTCAGTGTCTTGCTCTACCTACTGAGCTGGTAGGGGAATACAACCCCTAACCCTGTCGGTGCCTTGCTCTACCTACTGAACTACACAGGGAATATGTGAGGTCTTACCTGGGGGTCTTGGATCTTGCAGAGGTATTCTTCAAAGTCTCCTTCAATGAACTGAAAGACAAACAGGACCACAGTTAAAAAACACACACACACACACACACACACACACACACACACACACACACACACACACACACACACACACACACACACTCACCGCCTCATAGCGCTCTCTGTTCTCTTTCAAGAACTCCACACACCTCGCGCGGACTTGTGTGTGACGACTTTGACACAGCAGCACCTGAAAGAGCCAGACGGAACGTCACAGTTGATGAAGACTTGCATAACTTGAAAGTTCATACAACTAGGCAGACGACATACTGTCATAAACATGATGAGTCAGAGTCATGAGCTCATATAGATTGACAGTGAGTTGCTTACAGACACTTCGGTACAGATAATACTTGGCTTCACCAATGGAAACGTATTGTCCATTCCAGTACAGCCCTATGAGTGTCCTTCTATATCAACTTTACATGGTATCTTGTTCAGATGTTATCGCTGAGGAGTAGAATGAACTTCCATCATTTATATTATTGTTGTTGTTGTTGTTGTTGTTGTTGTTGTTTATATGTTGGCATTGACAGAACCCAGTCCGTCCAGTATGCTCTCCCACCTGTTCGGCCACGGCCCGGAACAAACACGACCCGTCCTTAGCGATCTTCTTCCTCAGCAGTCCGATGGACTTGAAGTAATCATCCATGTGTTTCTCGGAGGGATGTCCGCCCTCCTCCATTGCGCACTACTGAACACCTGGACCACACCAAGGTGGAGCACTATGAAGCGCTTTAACACGACGATAGCTGGGTTATGTTGACAAGCTGTCGTTAAAGGGGACTAGGTGAAATGGCCGCTTGTCATAGTAGCATCTTGACGGCGTCTCTGCTTAACTTTCGGTTTCCCAGCTATTAGCCGCCTAGCAGCTAAGTGAAAGTAGCGTCAACTTTACGGGCCGTTCAAGTCCTGTCGGAGAATCCGATATTACATTCCATGTGGGAAGAGGCATTCACGTCAACCTCGGAGAACATTTCCGAGTTGGAACTTCATTCATATCTCCGACTTGGGCAGAAATGGATACATCAAGATAGTGTAAAATGAACGATTTATCCGAGGGTGATACATTTTTTAATGATACATAATCGAAACCCAAATAAACCGTCAGCCCCCACCCAAAGCTTTTTATTTTGCAGGATGACATATTTGCAACGGGACTGTACGACGTCGGCATCCCTCCTTACGCAGTCGCCCATCTTCTTGGGTGTGTGAACGCTCTCAGGTCGAAGCAATTAGAATTATTCCCAATTCGCTGTTTTCTGTCAGATGTCTTTAACTCAGCATAGCAGGCTTCGTACTTCGTCGCCACGCCCTCGTCTCTCCTGCATGCGCGATGCGAAGGAGCACTCGATTCACGGCACGACGCTGTCTTTCTCTCAGCGCCGCACCGGTGTTCCGTAGCGTCTTGTGCGGAGCGACCACGGCGTGGAGACGCCAAGGGTTAAACAAATCAAGTCGACCCGTTTACTCTTTTCCTGCTAAACAAAACCCCGAGTTGCAGGAGTAGCAGCAGTTTAAGCCCCGCCGCAAGGTTCCGCCCGTCGTGGAGGGAACGTTGCGTTACTCTACGACTGACGCCAAGAAATACACATAACGTTAGATCCTCTCAATAAGCCGAGGTAGGTAACCGATGACTTTAAATGTACTTCAAGCGAGCACTTGCAATGCCTGACGAACAGTGCACTTCGTCTAGGCTTCAAGAACCCGAATGATCAACAACTTTTCGCTCTATTGCAATCGGTGTTTTAACCCTTAGTAGCCACACACACACAAAGTGTATTTTAGTCGACCTACAACTTTAAAATGTTTGATTTGTAATTGTATCAACTTATATAGTCCTGCCCTGCGAGACACACACACACACACACACACACACACACACACACACACACACACACACACACACACACACACACACACACACACACACACACACACACACACCACACACACACTAGCGCGTTATACTGTATCTATTTTGTCTGGCTTTCTCATACGCTGTCTTTCTCTCAATTAAATTCTCTCCCTCTTTCTCCTCTGCACGCCATCTCTAGTGGATAAATAATTTAGTTGTCTTTATTGGGCAGAGAGAGGGGGGCTGGCAGATAGAGAGAGGTATTCAGCTGCAATACTACACCTCAGTCTCGCAATCTTTCTGTCCATCCCCCCTTCCTTTTCTCTCTGTCCTCCCTCCATCCAGTGCACTCTCCTCTCTGTGACCCCTTCATCCATCTGCCCATGCTCCATCCTTGCATCCTTTGATCTCTCTCTCTCTCTCTCTCTCTCTCTCTCGCTCTCTCTCTCTCTCTCTCTCTCTCTCTCTCTCTCTCTCTCTCTCTCTCTCTCTCTCTCCCCCTCTCTCTTTCAGGAGGTAGAAGGACATTGATTTTCAGTTCTGCTAAGTGCACAGTCTAGGGTGTCAATTATCAATTTTGTGTGTGTGTGTGTGTGTGTGTGTGTGTGTGTGTGTGTCTCTCTCTCTCTCTTTGCTTTCTAAATGGTGTGGTGAACTCTGACCTGTGAATTTGCATGACATACTATCCTGACATTACATCATCATGCAGTGATATGAGCAGCCCATAATACTCTCTTAGGCCTTAGGCACATAAACTACATTCAGATTGTTAAACCGACGGGTTGCTATGACAACCCCATGGTGATTGGTTGCTATGCCAACTAGATGCTGGGCTGGACGGTGATTGGTTTCCATGCCAACCGAAAGGTCAGTGATTGATCGCTATGGTGACGAGTTCTCTTTCTTCTCCCCAGGTGGACTGCTCCACTACACCTCTGAGCTCTGGCAACACACCCACCCATTCCCTCCGCTTGTGTGTGTGTGTGTGTGTGTGTGTGTGTGTGTGTGTGTGTGTGTGTGTGTGTGTGTGTGTGTGTGTGTGTGTGTGTGTGTGTGTGTGTGGGGTGGGGGGGTGGGGGAGCGCATGCGTGCGTGCGTGAGTGAGTGAGTGAGTGTGAAAGATGAACGTGTCGTCCCTGTTCTCCTTCACCAGCCCTGCGGTGCGCAGGCTGCTGGGCTGGAGGCAGGGGGAGGAGGAGGAGAAGTGGGCGGAGAAAGCGGTGGAGGCTCTGGTGAAGAAGCTGAAGAAGAAGAAGGGAGCCATGGAGGACCTGGAGAAGGCTCTCAGTTGCCCGGGGCAACCCAGTCAGTAGCAGTTACAAACTTAAGCTATAAGCCCGGAGAGGCCGTGGGTTACAATGCTTTTTAGAAATGCTAGGGGAGGGTGTTTGTTAGGCATGACACAAAGCAGAGTTACTGAAGCTGTTACCGTAGACTACCTAGTAAGATTTTACAAAATAAACACAGTCTAGACAACAGAGTCTAGACAGCAAAATGGCTCAGCACGGCGGCAGGTTAATACAAAAAAGTAAATGTTATGGGTCACAGTGGTGTGCTTAGAGAGTATTTTACAACCGCTTCGAGCCAATCGCAATCAGAGACCGGAACCATCCATTTTGTAATGTGAAATTAAAATGATTACATTTTACATTTTATTGCATTTTTTGGGAAATTGTTGTGGAATTTAGTAAGCACTTTGATACTTTGCTTACTTATTATATGTGATATCTGCTATAGCTTTTCCCACCACCAATGACAACCCCTGTATTCGTGATTCCCAGAGCTACTCTCACACTGTAGAGACTAGGCTGTGCCGGACTATAACTTTTTTCTGGCTGCTCAAATTATGATTGGACTCTATTAATAAGTCTGATCAAAATCTCTCAGCCTCACTTTGGACAAAAGCATATTCTGCCCAATCAATTATATTATTATTATATTATAGCCCGTATTATGTATTATGCAGAAGACACTCAAACATTGTCTTCTAATCTCTCTCTCTCTCTCTCTCTCTCTCTCTCTCTCTCTCTCTCTCTCTCTTCCCCCCCCCCCCTCCCCCCCCCCCAAGGTCAGTGCGTAACGATCCCTCGCTCCCTTGACGGAAGGCTGCAGGTGTCTCACCGCAAGGGTCTCCCCCACGTCATCTACTGCAAGGTGTGGAGGTGGCCTGACCTGCAGGTGAGCTCGCCCATCACCCGTCACCCAGCGGCTGTCTCTACCCAGCTAGCGTTTAGAATCAAGTTGTTGAATTAGGCCCATAATGCACATGTATTATAGGTATCTAATTAAGGTGTGTGTGTGTGTGTGTGTGTGTGTGTGTGTGTGTGTGTGTGTGTGTGTGTGTGTGTGTGTGTGTGTGTGTGTGTGTGTGTGTGTGTGTGTGTGGGTGCGTTTGTAGTCTCATCATGAGCTGAAGGCAATGTCCTGCTGTGAGTTTCCCTTCGGATCCAAACAGAAAGATGTCTGTATCAACCCCTACCACTACACACGAGTAGACACCCCCAGTAAGTGTTTGTTTATTATGTATTTATTATTATACTTCCCCATTGGCCTTAGTTACTATGTAAAAAGAAAATATAATAATAATAATATAAATAATAATAATAATATGTGTTATGTCCTCCTCTGCCTCATTGAGTTGATATAATATGCATATATTATTATTATTATTATTATTAATAATAATAATAATATAATTATAGTATTATATGAATTATTTCTTCCCCTCTCATGCGCATATATAATAATATACCAGCAGAATAAAAAATAATATTCTAAACATTATTAATCCCTCTCTCACTGCGTATTTATATCTACATATATACTATAATAATGATGCCTAGTAATAATAGATGTATTATTTCTTCTCTTCTCAGTGCTGCCCCCAGTGTTGGTTCCTAGGAACAACGACCTCGCAGCGAGACCCTGCGTGCTCTCCCGTTTCCATGGCGATAACAACGAGCCCCTGATGCCCCACAATGCCACCTACCCAGAATCCTTTGCTGGCATGAGCGGGGCACTGGAGGGCTTTGATCCCTGTTCCCTTGACAACGGTTACCCCGTGTCGCCAGAGGGTGGGTCCTGCAGTAGCCCCGCCCTCCCCTCTCCTCCAATCAGCTCAGACACCGAGAGCCCATTTAACTTACCAGGTATAGCCCTACCTCGCTTTCTCTCTCTCTCTCTCTCCATATAACATACAGGTAGAGCCGTACCTCACTCTACCGCCTCTCGCTCTCTCCATGTAGCATACCAGGCTAAACCCTACCTCGTTCTATTGCCTCTCTCTGTTTCTTTCTCTTTCTCTCTTTCTCTCTCTCTCCATCTTACATGTCAGGTAGAGCCCTACCCTGCTCTACCAGCGCGCTCTCTCTCTCTCTCTCTCCACTCACCTTTCTACCTCACTCTACCACCTCTCACTCCTCTAACTACCCTACCTCCCTCTACCTCTCCTCTCTCCTCTAACATCTCTACCTCACTCTACCTTCTCCTTCAGACCCTATTTATAGGCTG